>NW_011499848.1:138986-147365 GCF_000495115.2 Populus euphratica | reverse complement strand
CTTCCCCTTACCAAACCCTCTCTAATTATTTTCATCGCTTTTAATTATTGCTTAATCTCATTTTCCCCCTAGTGTTTAATGAAAAAAATGTATTATTATATAAATTGTTGTCGAGAATATAATTCGATCATGTATCATAATTAATATAGTCAATCGTATCACTAAGAAATTCACAGTGCCAAACATTATTGTATATAATAATGTTTTTTTCGAAGAAATAATTAACAAAAAAAGAACAAAGAACTAGGACCATCCATGAAACCAATTTAACTTTAAAGTTATTTGATCATTTCCCTTTTAATTTTTATATAAAAAGTAAAAAACAGGTGATGATTTTGGATGTCACCATGGGTTTGAGCATGGCATTCTTTCTTCTTTTCAGGGCATTAATTAATTCTGGAAACTCCACTCTGTTTAATTATACAGATAAAAACCACCTCAATATTTGATTCAAATTAATAAACAATATTCAAGCCCTTTGGCTTCATTATTTCTGTGGGAATTGAAGAAGTAAATTATTTGATATATATATATTTCTACTCCACCTATATGTTCGTGGGAGGAAAAACACTTGGCAAGAAAATATCATGAGCTCTAATTTGAAAATATATATATATTTCTACTCCACCTATATGTTCGTGGGAGGAAAAACACTTGGCAAGAAAATATCATGAGCTCTAATTTGAAATCTAACGCTAAGAAAATAATATCATTAAATATGAGCTACCCTTGTTTTCAATATTTGTTTGGTTGGTGTAAAAGCAAGAAACAGAAAGGGAAGCTATACGTTTCCATGGCGTGACTTGCTAACAATCAAGGCTTGAGATCGTAACTCCTCCTGGTTGGTGAGCAAGAGGAAAGTAATTAATTAAACCATAGAATTTAGTCAAGAAGGATCGCTGCACGTCTGCGTGCAAATCCCCATTATACTCTTTTTTTTTAATTAAATGAATTCAAACACTCTCTCTTCCCCACCTCAAACAAATACGAGTTGATATTGCTGTTAATTACATGTTATTCACTCCATGATTATACCCGTTACGTATAGCCCTAGACAAACGTGTACACTATACTATATATAATAATATATGTTATTCCCTGTTTTTTTTTTCCTGATCAGTATTGAATACAAAGCATGCCCAAGTTTGTTTTACTTGGAAAGATTAATTAATTTAAAAATTGATTATTCATTTTTCTTTTATTCAAAGCATGGCCAAGTTTTTTTTTAGAGTGCTTAATCCAAAATCATGTCTAATTAACACATAACAAAGTATATATACTATGTTAATACGGTGCGGTTCCATTCTATGCAACTCTTTGCAAGTAAGATATAATCACGTGATTCGAGGAAGATTTCTTCAGGTTTCCCTCCTCATGCATTAATTTTGAGATATTTTTATTTCTGGGACCATTTTGGTAGACGAATTTGAATTGTAGATATAATATTTTATTTTATTTTTATTAAATAAAAGCAATCCATGTGTCGAAGATTGGCAAATAAAATAAAATAAAATATATTCCTTTTAATTCAGTGTATTCAGGCTGCCTGGCACTCTGAGATTTAAATCTGCTATGAACTAACACAACCTGCTCATTTCTTTGGTAGACTTAAGCTGAAGATACATTGAACTGTCTCCTTGTCTATTGGTAGACATTAAAAGCTGAAGATACGAATTTGGCATGTCCCCAAATCATATTGCCCGGGGCGCTGGGCACCCATTTTCAATTATCCTTGGCTATGTATTCTGCTCTCCACACACAAGCTTCTGGGCTCGTCGTCCCACATGTATTTAATTTAACTGTGTCAGTTTTCCAGAATCCAAAACGACATAGCTGGACATGTAAAGGACACCCCATCCTTCTCCCTCGTTGGTGTCTGCCCTTCTGTGGTAAATGGTAAGAGTGGTAATGCCCTTTTCATGTCTGTTTCTCAATTTTTTTTAAAAAAAAAACATGAAAACAAACTGGTTTTCAGTCGTGTTTTCATCAATTCATAAAAAAAAAATCTTATGATATTAATTTAATAAATTAAACATTAAGTATTTTTCATTTCAAATAATGGAGTATAATTCTTCAAAAAAAATTTAAAAAAAAAGAAGAAATCTCAACTAATTAAGTATTCTTCTTCATTACATGAGATTATGAGTCATAATTATTGACTTTTCTTTTGTTATTATTAGTGTCATCACTCACCCTTCAATCTCTTGTTAGGTAGTCTCTTTTTAATTTGAATAGATTTTAATTAATCGATTGAAATTAAAAATAAAAAAAAATTAATTAATCAAATTGATATAGAGAAGATCTTTTAATGAATTAATAAAAACACAAAGGGAAAAAATGAATTTAGATAAAAAAAAAAGCTATGAATTACATTTTTCATCGTGATATCTATATAATCATACCAAAAGCTTAGAAGAGCAATTAATCTGAGTTTTTTGCATTAAAAAATCAGGGTGATTTAGCAATGGTATTATTTTTTAAAGAGTCACGCATGATTTAAATGCTAGGGTTTTTTTAACAAAAAAGGCATTAAAAAGAAACAAAACATCGATTTGAAATATGGGCCGTCAGATTACCAGTTGAAATTTGAAGTCCGCGACAGCCACACGAGATGGGGAGCGTCACTTTCCCACTGCCAAGGATCAACCAACCACCAGCATTTTGGCAGGGCATGCCCATGTCGCTTCCGGAGGTTAACACTGTCTTTTCACCACATGGCGTCACCTTCGTACAGTAGGTTATCTAACATTGCTGTGTACATTTTTTTTTGTTTTTTTTTGAATATATGAAAGTAATATTTTTTATTTTTAATATTAACATATAAAATAATTTTAAAAAATTAAAAAAATAACTTTAAATAAAAAATATTTAATTTTTTAAAATAAGGTTCAGGTGCACAATCAAACACTACCTGATAGGTTTTTTTAGTACAATCTATAATATTCTGACGGCAAACTCCCAAAAACTAGTTTTATTGCTTCATAGAATAAGTATATATAAAAAAGAAAACTGAAGAAGAGAGCTAGAGAATAGAGAGGAAACCTATGTTCTAATATTAGACCAACAAGTTCTCCGCCATTATAACTGTTAAAGATGGAGTTTAGAGAAAATCACAACATGATCAAGCGAGGCATCATCTTGGAGATTTTTCGTTGCATGTCGTGGAAGAAGGGAATCTTCATTCCGGGCGGCGGATTTATGAATTTCTTGACAGAAATGGAATCTTACTGTTGCGTGTCCTGAGCATGACCTTCTTTTTGCTCATCTTTTTGGAAACTCAACCAACCCTGATTGATCCCAACAACCCCATTTGCAGTAAACGAAGAGATATTTCACCAGAACTTGAGTTTTAACCCAAATTATGGTAGAGATGACCATTCCCTGATCGAAACATCAGTGCCTCTGAACAACATTTCAGCCACTAAAGTAAGAAAGTGTTTCTCAAAAATTTTGAGTTTGATTTTGATATTAATGTATTTATATCAAAAATAAATTTTAAAAATAAAAAAATATATTTTAACAACCTCTGCAACACATTACCTTTACAAGATTGGAAAAATAATATTTGCAAAAATTGTTAATTTTATGGACTCTGAGAGATGCCAGACAGAGATTTTGAGTGTCTATCAGTGCTCGCATCCTTGCAAATCACAAAACAGAACTACTGCAATTGAAGTATTTACCCCAATAGTTACTACAGCAACAACAACATCATTATCATAGCATCATTGTCATTATCAACAACTTCTTTGTTCATTGTAGAATTAAAAATTCCCAACAGATAAGAAAAAATAAAAAAGAAAATTAAATTAAACCCCATTTTTGTGCAAATAATTACACCTTTTCTTGATAATTAAAATGGGTTTTTCTCATCATCATCATCATCTCCTCTTGATGGACACCAAGGTGTCATGTCCATGGGATAGCTCCCTAACACCCTCAAGAATGATGTGAATTCTTGAACCTCAGCCAACGCATTCTGTGCTCTAACCTCAGCCATGGATGCTTCAAAATCAATATAAAACATGTACTCAAAATGCTTTGCTGTCCCCACATTCCCATCATCAACTAACCTAATCGGACGGTTCCTATGCGGCCTTGATTCAATCTTCGTCAAACTGATGTTTCTAAACGCAAAAGCTGAAAGCACCTTGAACAGTACACTCGTCCCTTTATCATGAGCGAACACGATGCTTGTCTTAAACGGCCTGTCCGTTCTCGGTATAATCGGCTCACGCGCCAGCATAACAAAGCGGGTGACATTACTTGAATCGTCTTGGATCCCATCAGCAAGCACCTGCATCCCATAAAGCTCCGCAGCGCGTGCACTAGCAATCGCCGCCGTGTCACGGAGGTTGTTGGCAGCAATATACTCAGCAGCACCTGCTGTATCATCCACGGCCTCACGCGCAGCCTGGAGACCGAGTTTGGTCAGCGTTAATTCGCATTGAGCAAGAGCTTGTGGGTGCGAAATGACGCGGTTAATATACTCCTTTCGGACTCCAGGGAGGGCAAGGAGGCAGTGGTGGACCGGTAACTGAACCTCACCTACTATATGGAGTCGGTGACGGAGGAGGAGGTCATAATTCCGGTGAATAGACCCACCGAGTGAGTTTTCGACAGGTAAAACAGCACGATCGGCTATCCATAGCTCGACAGCTTGAAAAGCAACCTCAAACTGGTCACAAGGAATCGCTTCACAGTTCGGGTAAGCTTTTCCTGCAGCAGCTTCAGAGTACGCGCCTGGAACTCCTTGGTACGCGACTCGGAGATGGGACCCATGCATAGGGGCAGGACATAAGTCAGTTATCGTTAACGGTTTATGAGGCTGATGAGGCTTGATGCTGCTGTTGCTGTTCGAGTTCGACGCGGTTTTTTCTATCGGAACAAGGTTTAAGTCCATAGATGTCTTGTGGCCGTTAACTGCAGCCACGTGATCTGCTCCACCGTCAACATCGCCACTTCTACTAGATTTATCCGTTGGCTGTTGTTGAGCTACCACTTTGCTTGCTAGTATAGAACAGGAACTTTGCCAATCTGCCCTGTTCGAACCGACGCCGTTCGGGAAAGATACCGAGTCGGAACGGTAGATGCATTGGAGGACGAGTTTGTTGGGACTCACTCGGATGACCCGAGGCCGTGGCCGGATCAGGGACTTGATTGGAGATGGAGGAGATAGCGACTGCATAGTTAATTTCTAATTCTTGAAGAAACGAACTGGAAATGGAGATTAGAGAGAAATTAAGGGGATTATTTATATATCTATTAATTTATATATTTTGTGCCGGGGCTAGGGAGGTTTAAGCTTGGTGTTCTCTATAGAAGGGAACGTCAAGCTGAGAAAAAAGGAGGGGGTTGGGGGGTTTTTTATATGGCTGAGAGTAGAGAAGTCTTCAGAGGATGGTGTTGTGGTGTGCTATGGAGGAGGTGGTTCGGTCAAATCTCACACCTACCCCCTTATCATAACCGTGTATCATTATCAAATATTATATTATAATTTTTTTAATAATTGGTAAATGATTTATTTTGTTGCTTGAATGTCAAGGATTTAGTCCAAGGGTGTGAAAAAAAATAGTAGTTTCCTTTTTTTAAAAAAAAAAACTTGCATTGCAAGAGTTAATAAAAGAAAATGAAAGGAGACCCCTTCTGGCATCGCTTTTACAATATTTTGGTTGCGATTGAAATTATCATAATATTTTTTTTAAAGTAGTATTTTTTAAAATAATATTTTTAATATCAATATATCATACTAAAATAAAACTTATTTAAAATTAAAAATAATTCAATTTTTTTTCGAAAATACAGCCACACTGCAAAAACAAATGGGTTCTTCATAATTTAAAATAGCATGGCTATTAATTTTTAATCATAAAAATTATTTTTAAATTATTTTCTACATTAATTAAAATTTTAGATGATGTTAAAAGCACACTTTTTCCATAGATTTTATACAATTTAAATTTTTTTAATGTTTTAGAATAATGATTTTAAGATTTGAATATAGAAAAATTTAAGAAAATAAGTATATCTCCGCATCACCTACTACTAGAAAATTGATAAATAAAAATAAAAATATCAATGAAAAAAATTTCATTAGCATATTGCGATGATCTTACCGAAAGAATTTTTCATCCTTATATCTGTTGGTAAATACCAATAGAAAACTTTTCTCGGTATACACCAAGAATGATGAAGAGTATTACAATAGGATTTTAAAAAATAAATTATACAGTGACATGAAATTTTTACTGATAGCATAACCAGTAAAGTTATTGATAGAATAAGTTATTGAAACATGAAATATTTATTTTATTATTGTGATGTAAACTAATGTTATTGTGTTATGTGTGCAAATATAAATTTAAGTATTTGTAGGATAAATATATCAAAAATACAAATATAATTTTGTATCATACATTGTTTTACACCGATAAAAATACTAACAGACTATACATCACATACGAGTATACCACAAAATGTTTTCATTGGTATATTACATAAACAATAGGAATTGTCTCCCTTTAATGTGGCATTGTTCGTGATATTTATTAAATACAGGTGTATCTACAAAATGTGTCTATCGGTATATTATAGAGACAACGAGAATTGTGCCTTTTTATCTTGACACTATTTACGATAATTATTACATACAATTATACCGACAAAATATATCATCGAGATATTCCAAAAATCATGAGAACTGTTTCTTTTTACCCCTGATATTATTTACGGTGTTCATTATATATGTGTATACCGATAAAATGTGTCTGTGGGTATATTCTAAAGACCATGAGAATTGTTCACTTCTTCATTGTACTATTCACTATGATTATTACATTCAAATATACCAAAATTATGTGCTCACTAGTATATTTCAGAGATTGTAGGAACTGTTCACTTCTCAATGTAGTGATAATTAATGATCTTTTGACTGTTTATTTTTTTTTCCTAATGGAATCACAAATGTAATGAAAAGCTGTCGGTAATATTTGGAAGGGTTTTTTGAAAATTTTCATTTTAGTTTTCAGATGGAATCACTGATGAAAATAGTAAAATAACTAATATTTAGTTGCTTGTCAATAATTTTATTGGTTAAAACTAAAATAAAAGACTAGAATCATGACAAATAGAGGCTTCATCTTTTTTTTTCTTCTTCTCTCACACACTTGTTTCTCTCTCTTTCTCACATCTTCTCTTTCTCCTTCTCATCATAAATCAAGCACTATTTTCTCTTCTCATCGTAAAGTATGTTGTTTTTTTATTATTTATTTTTTTGGTTTATTAGTAATGTCTTTTTTTTTTTTTTTCTTTTTTTTTTAATCAAGAGCCGAAATAAAGCATGCCATTAAGATGAGAATTTCTCATTCCTTTTACTTCTTTTTGTGTTTTTTTGTTGTTCAATTTTGTCTTCTTAATAATTTTATGAATTAATAAATGACATGAATCGTAGTTGCTATCGAAATAAGTTTTGCATTATTTTGTTTAATTTGAGTTATTTTTTCCCAATTTTTTTTTTCAATTTCAATTAAATATGCAGGATTAATTTTAATTATTATTTTATATTTATTCCATTTAGAATAATTTTTTGTAAATTTAGGATTAAAAATATTATCACTTAGAAATAATTGTGTTGAATTTTAGTTGTTATTGTAATAACTTTTGTATTATTTTGTTGAATTTTAGTTGTTGTTTTTTTTTTTAATTTTGTTGTTCAATTTCAATTAAATGTGTAGGTGTAATATATGAACTCTCTAACACTGTGACCGAGAACTTGTAGATGACCTTTAATACTTTGACCGTTGGATGCTCTTAATAGATTCCAAGCACTTAAACTCTGGTGTTCGTGATGATATTAGACCAGCATGTACAGGATCAAACAACTCATTTTAATGATACATATGAACGACTTACTGTTAATTATGAAAAACATCGCCAAGTGATAATGGAGATGAGATCACACATAAGTGGTTCGTGTGCATCCTTTAATTGGTCCTACGGTTTATGTAACGACCAACCTCCTCCTCCTCCTCCTCCTGCTACAACACCTTCTCTATTTTAGATTTATTGTATTTCAATGTATAAATATTTAAGTTTTATACTAATTTATTTTATTTTAATTATTTTTTTTTACTTTTGTTCCATATATATTTTTTAAAAAATATTTTTAAAATATTACTGATGGGTTGCTAACAACATAACTCTGTTAGTATATCATAGAGAGTTATTGACATGACTAATAGATTGATATCCTCTACCAAGTGTAGGAGTGTCGAAGTAATAAATAACCCGACAAGATCGGGGTCGAACCACAGGGAGATTAATTGTACAAATTATAAATAGCAATAATACAACAACAATGACAATAACAATAACAACAAC
>NW_011499848.1:127696-138549 GCF_000495115.2 Populus euphratica | reverse complement strand
CAAGCATTTGTTGTACCAAGTGTTATACAACATAAATCAAGATTAATCATTTAACAAGCAAAGTATTAAAGAGTGAATAGGATAAGAAATACAAAACAGCTCCATATATGACGCAATTACGGAACAGTGTTCTGATTTGGACTGCACCAACGTCTCTTTTCTAAGTTTGGCCATCTCTTTGTCCTTTCAATTTCAGTTTTTAAATTCATCAATCAATCATTTCATTTATGTGATAGGCCTGCATTTAAAATGAACATTTATCATAAATTAAAGGTATCTTATATTATTAGATATATTATTATAAAACATGTTTCAGTTGAGGAATTATTGATATTTCAAGTGCAAAAATGATGATATAAAACCTTGATAAAAATACACTTTTAAGTATTAATCAGTTATAAAAAAATTATTACAAATGCCACTATTACTGAAGGAGTTATGGACAGAACTAGACCGTCGATATATTTTAGAGAGTTGAAACAAAATTACTACAAATGTTATTATTGCTTTTACCGCACCAAAAAAATTACAGATGGTATGTTATCAGTGATATGTTATATTTATTGATGGATATACTGATATAATAAAGAGGGTAAATTTTTTTGATGCGCTTTGTATAGTTGTAAATCTTTCAGTATATTTATTACTGACAGACTCACCAACAATCCATAAATTACCAACGAGAGTTTTCCCGATGGTCTATTTCTATTCATGAATCCATCAGTAACATATGTACCGATAGCATTTTTTGTCGATAAACTATTAAATCTGGTATTGACCAAACCAACCTTTTAAAATTAAGATGGCAAAGCTATCATCATTTTTTTTAATATATCCATTAATTAAAAATATAATTCAAATTAAAACAAAATAAGAAATAAAGCATAAGACCAAACCGTTGGGATTACAATGGCATAACCACTCCCACATCTAAAGACACAAAATGAAGAGGTCACGATTAATAATTCTCAAAACACCCAATAATTATAAAGAGACAAAATCCAATATCAATGGACAAATCAAAGAAAACCACTACGATGAGCTCCTTGTTGGTAGCAATAACAATCAATCGAGCATTTCTACTCTATAAGCATCCTTACAAGAACCTGGATTATTATTAGATGTTAGATTTTAGATCACAGAAGGACGGCTTTGTCCCCCTTTCTTGTTCCATAATCTCTATCTCCTCTTTTCTTTTCTTTTTTCTTGTTTTTTTTTTTTTTGGTGACAATGCCTCGAACTCAATTCCATGGCCATACCTGTGTTGAGAATTTAGATGTTCTCATTTAAGTTTTTCATGGGCATTTCATCGAAGAACATATAGATTACCTCCTGAAGTTGAGAAAGTAAAACATGGAGGAGAATTGCAAGTTGAATTTATATATTTTTTTATATTATCTAGGTAAAAAACAACCGAGCAGATGTTATTCCAAAAGGAGAGGAGCAAATAACATTAACCACGCCCTTTATCAATTAATTAACTAAAATTATACAATTAATTAACCTATTCTTGTCACTTCCTTTAAGAATACCCTTATGAAAAAAAAATCAATGGCACTAAAATTTTAGATCAATTAATTATTCTCAAGCTTTTTTATTCGAAACAATTGCATTTCTGTTTTAATTAACCACATTTTAATCGAACCCAAGACGGCAACCACATACAATCCAGCATCGACCGATCCCAACCACAGGGAAATAACTGGTGACTTTTAAATGCCTACTGCAATATACAGACTGGAGGTGGAGGCCCTGGAGCAGGACCTAAAGATTCTCTTGAGGACCACGCTAGCCCTGCAGGAAGAAACAATGAGGGATAGGGTCCCAAACACAAGGTCCATGTACCCTATATGAGGGCTTCATTTCCTCCTCCGTTCGTTTTTGTTTTTGATAAATAGATTTTAACTTGTACTATTATATTATTTTAAGAAAAAAATAGATGCAGTTTCCACGTGCGAAAGTATGCAGTGTTTTTTATTTTTCTATTGAGACTCTCTACTCTCTCCGTGTTGAATGCTTCTTCCAAGCCCCAACCTGTTTTTTGTCTTGTTTTCTCATATTTTTGGGATATTGACAAGTATAATGTTAAGTTAATTTGATAGTTTTTTATAACGAATTTATTTGCAATCTTTTTAAAATAAAATATTAAATTATAACTTGTGAGTGGTGTGAGAGCGCTACCTAGAAAAATTTGCATGCCTCGAGGCTAGTTGAAGATGTATAATATACAACTAGATTATCATCCCGTGTTATGCTATAGTTAAATCAATTTTTTTTAATGCAAAGAAACCTAAGTGTTGGTAATTGTTTTTTGGTATAAATAAAAATTTAAACCATATAAAAATTAATCTGATATAACTTAGTTGTTTTAACTGATTTAAAGATAATCTAGATATTTAATAAAAATATAGATTGATTAAAAATAAATATTCAAGATTATAATTTTTTCATATAAACTTTGAGAAGATTGTTGAATTGATTCAGATTAACATGTCTACTTGCATACCAAGTTATAAGAGATAATCCCATAAAAACAAAATCACAACAAAATATAAACTTAAATTTCCAATAAATTCAATATGAATGATGAAAGTGAAAAAAAAATTAATTAAAAAATACTCAAAAAATAACTCGAGTTAACTTATCAAACTCACATTCTAGGTCATGAGACTAAGATAACTCAATAAAAAATAAGATTAAAACAAATTATAAAGTTCATTTATCAATCAACCCAATGTTGAAAGATAAAATTAAAAAAACTCAAGTCAATCAGAATTAACTTGTAAAATAACATGAGTCGGGTTATGTCATAGAAAGTATATCAAAATAAATCACAATGATTAATTTCTATTTAAACTAATATTACAGGATATGAAACTGAAAAATAAAAATTAACTAGTAAAAAAATTCGAGTCAGCTGGTCAAATTTATGATCTGAATCATAGGTATAATATAAGTTTATAACAAGTAAATTAAAAAAAGAGGCTAGTCCCTTTTAAAATGCTAGATGTTTTTATTTTTTAAAAATAATTTTTAATATTAATGTATTAAAATAATCTAAAAATATAAAAAAATTAATTTGAAGCAAAAAACTGAAAGAATTTTAAATTTTTTTAAAGCGTTTTTAAAATTTAAAAACGAGAAATTTCCTACTTATGGTGTTATTAATTAATGGTTGTAAACCTGAAAATTCTATTTGTAAAATGGTGTTGGTAAAAAATATTTTGTATCTTATTCTAAAAAAATAGAATACTTTTGGATCTCTTACATGCAATATTTATTTCTTTTTCTTTTTCGCCTTAAATGCAATATTGCTTTATTTCTTGATTTCTTGTCGGGGATTATAGTCTCTCCAGCTATTCCTTCTCTCGGCGGATATTCCAGCAGGCTATTGCTAGGACTCGTAGATATCTTAATTTCACTTCAATCAACATTCATGGTATCAGAACCTCTATATATATTACGATTAAGAAATAGTATAAACCATTCTTAGCTGATATTTCATTTACGAGTTAAACTTTTTATTTTAGGCGTTTTTTTATATATTTATATATATAATTTCAGTGTTTGAATGATCGAAACGACAATGCATTAATCGATTATACAACCCAGTTGGATTTACACCACTATTGTTCTTCTTATTTAGATATCCAGATCTTCAACATAAGCAATAATGGCTGCCAGGCAAGTTGAAATAGTGGGCTTTAATTGATAACGTCATAGGTATAGCCCTCTCATGTTGCGAGATGAAGAAAAGATGCAACTTGAAATATATTCATCACTACCAAGATTGATAGAATGAAGAAAAACAAAGGAAGAAATAATATATTTTGTAACTCGACTTATAATTGTAGTTGGTAGGAAAAGCCCGCGTCTGGTCTTCTTCTCTCTTGTTTTTTAATCCTAATGGCATGGCTGATGGAATATACACGGTTTCACACCCAACAACAATTGACCTAGCTAGCCACAGCATTCCTCGTTGGAAGAAATCAAAGAGCCCTAATTTACTATTTCACTCTTAACAAACAACACTTTGCCCTAATTTACTATTTCGCTCTTAACAAACAACACTTTGATCTTCCACGTAACATTCGATCATCCAATACGGTTCCAAGGCCTGCCTAGGATACTGTGACCCTTTGCCAAAACAACACATGGAGTTGACAATTTTACGGAGCCGGTTCCAAGGTCTCCTTCTATTTACAGTTTTCTTGAGAAAAAACTTCGTTGAAATGTCCATTCCTTTTGCAGTTAAGCACATAAATTTAGTTAATTATGTGCATTAAAATCTTATATCCATGAATGATAAATTTAAATGGTGTAAATTAATTGGCTAGATTTTAAATTTATTTTTTAAAAATTATTAGTTTAAATCCTATAAATTTCAGAATTAATTAGAATTACTGAAAATTTATATAGTTATTAATTTTAAAGCCGATAAAATAGTTAAATTATACAAAAACTCACAGGAACATTTATACACATATATCATATATATAGGGGTAGTTGGAAGTCATGCGGTGGTCCCTTTAATTAAATATGTATTTGGTATTTGGTTTGGAAATGTGTTGTTTTTTTTTCAAAGATACAATCATTTTAAATAAACAACAATTGCATAAGTTAAAAATAAAAATACGTAGTGTTTTATGTGTGGACCTCGCTAAAAATGGCTAAAATCACCTTCAAACCAAACACTCCTGGACACAAAAAATTCATTCCTAAATCTTCTTGAATCCTCTAGAAATGAACTAATTTGAAGTTGCAAAGCCATGATTAGGCTAAGGAAAAAGGAATTAATTAACAATTAAGGAACAAGACTTAACAAGCAGGTGATCAAGAACACGCATTTGTGGGTAAGTCAAGTATTTTAGCATACATTTAACTTGGACCAAATTTATGCAATGAAGTCTCATTCTAGATAATATATTATTTAGACCTTTGACTCGAAGCATCTCAGCCCTCAAATCCTAAGCTTAAATATCTCTCATCCCCCTCCCTTTATGATTTTTATTTGCCAAACTCCTCTTTTTTCAAACTCTAAATTCAACCATTTCGCACAAGTTTTCCTTTAAGCTTTTGATTAAATCACAAGGTAGCTCGTCACTTGAGTAGGTAAGAAACATGAGGGAAAAAATTTGCTTGCCCAGCTACCACTCGTGATCATCCACTAGACAAATTTTTATACTACAAGCATACGACATGACACGTTTAGCACGCTGACATTACCTATACCACACGTGCTCAACTCTCACTAACATGGCCTCATGCTCTTGTCTAAATGAAGAGGATTTGGTCATTTGTCGACGCCAGGCATCGAGGCACATTCAAGTTTGTCTTTTTTTCAGATTTAATTAACGTTTCTATCGATGGGTTAAAATGGAAAAAATCTTAAACTTGCTAAAAAAATAATATAAAATTATTTGCTCGGTTTTATCTAATAATTAAGATTTATAAATTAAAATAGTTTTTTTTAACATAATATTGTAATTGACTTCATGACTATATCATACATATGTTTTTTTAAGAAATTAACAAAGATAATTTTAATTTTAAAATTTATATAAAAAACAAAACGAAATAATTCATTGAAATTAGCTTTTTAGATTACATGTTTATTTAGCAAGCATTGACAATTTTTGTCATTCAATCGCGTGCTCATGCTGTTTGTCTCAAAGGCATGAATCATCAACAAGTTACAGTAAGCAATAAATAGTGGTTTTGATTGATGAAAGAACGAATCTTTAACATGGACGTACTGATGTCTGCCTCCTTTAGCACCACCAGTGGCAAGAAATGTTGAATTTTGAATACTTTTTAATACAGGAACTAAAATGTTTTTTATAAAAAATATAAGCAGCAGAGAACAAATTGGGAGATTTTTAGTAGAATGTATCACATACAGGGACCGAATTTACTTATTTTTAAGTCACAAGACTTGGTCATTAAAATCATAATTTTGCTTCTGATTGGTTAATGTACCATTAGGCCCCTAATCACTGTCGCAGAACTGTCTACTTTAACAGCAAAATTTATGCCATTTTGGTATTTTTTGATAAGCTAATCTCGATTGAAATATCATCAAGAGAAAATCCTTGCAATATAAAGTTGTGGGCATTGAAGAGATAGTTTATTGCTTGCTTCAAAGCTTCTTTCTCTCAAAAAGTTAGAGATAGGCGCATAGATATACACGTCATATAATTATTATACTCTACGTGAACACAAGCACAAACTCCACGTAAACACAAACTCAAGAAATAGATGACATTACTTACGTGACCCGTGCCTGCCGATAATTAAATATTTTTATTTTTCATAAAAATTATATATACAATTTTTTTAATGTATTTTTATAGTTTAAAAAATTTTAAAAATTAAAAATTTAATATATATATAATTAAATAAATTAAAAATTATATCCACTAATAAATAAATAAATAATCATTAATAACAAGCTCCACATAAACACAAACACAAAATATATAGATGACATTAGTTACATGACTTGCAATTCCTGCGAATTAAAATTTTTTATTTTTTTATAAAAAATTATATTTATAAATTTTTCAATATATTTTAATAGTTTAAAATTTTTTACAAATTTAAAAGTTTATGCTAAAAAATTATATACACTAATAAATAAATAAAAAATCATTGACACATAAAAATAAAAATTAAAAAAGTAAAAGATAGATATAGATCAAAATATTTAATCTTAAAAGATATAATATTTACTTTATCATGTTTGCTAATTAATTAAAATATAATAGAAATAAACAAACATATTAAATTGAATGAATAAAAAAAAGGAATAACATGTAAGGCTATATATATTAGAAATATTATCTAAAAATAAATATTTGTTATTTTCAAAAACATAATTTATATACAAAAGATAAAAATAAAACATATATGAATCCGAAAAATCTCTTTGAAATTAAACACATAACAAAAATATCATTATTATTTAAAAGACTCTCTAAACAAAATAAAAGAGAAAATGAATATTAATATAAACATAATTATTATTTTTAAAAGCATTAATTGAAATAAAAAATAAGCGTTGTTGCATCTGGCAAGCCAGTTTACCATGTTGGCCCATTTCACCAGGCCCCCTTTTTTTTAATATATGCCATGTTGTCCGACTCTTTTTTTTTTAAAAGAAATAAATAACGTGTCGCTTGTTTTGCCTAAATTGTAGCTATTATGGTGACCGAAAAATCAAAACTTATATTTTTTTTTACCCAAAACTTGTTTTTCAACCCTTTTTTGACCCAAAAAAACCTATAAATTAACTTAGAAATCATGGCAAATATATTCTCGGCTTCAAAAAACCTAACTCAACCAAAACAAAAAATCAACTCGAGTCCAAATCTATTTTTTTTCATGAATTTTTAAGGTACAAAAATATTTAATATGAACTCTCCTCATTAAATGCAATAATTTGAAATAAATATCTTTATTTTCATGGTTTAAATCGATGTCAAAAACATGTTTCTCTTTATATCACTGAAATTCGATGACTCTCTCTCCTTTCTCTCTTAACTAAAAAATAGAAAAAATAAATCTTCGTATCCAAAAAATTAAAACAATTTTAAAAGGTCAAAATTATATAATTTACATGATTGTTTAAATTAAAAAATCAAAATATTTTTTTTTTAATTTATAGTAGGCCATTAGTGTTTCACATTTTAAAAGGTTTATCAAAAACAAAATGAAATAATTCATTGAAATTCATATAACAGCTTGAGCATTGGCAATTTTTGTCATTCAATCGCGTGCTCATGTTGTTTGTATCACATGCATAAATCATCAACAACTTGCGGCCGGCAATAAATAGTGATTTTGATTGATGAGAGAACGAATCTTTAACATGGACGTACTGATGTCTTCCTCCTTTAGCACACCACCAGTGGCAAGAAATGTTGAATTTTGAATACTTTTTAATACAGGAACTAAAATGTTTTTATAAAAAATATAAGCAGCAGAGAACAAATTGGGAGCTTTTTAGTAAAAGGTATTAAACACAGGGATCGAATTTAATTATTTTTAAGACGTAAGACTTCGACATTAAAATCATAATTTTGCTTCTAATTGGTTAATCTACCATTAGGCCTCTAAATCACTCTAGCAGAACTGTCTCCTTTAACAGCAAAATTTCTGTCATTTTGGTATTTTTTTAACTCATGTACTGATCAGCTAATCTCGATTGAAATTTCATCAAGAGAAAATCCTTGCAATATAAAGTTGTGTGCATCGAAGAGGTGGTTTATTGCTTGCTTCAGAGCTTCTCTCTCAAAAAGTACATACATATGCACGTTATATAATTATTATACTCCACGTAAACTCATCATTGCTAATAGTACAGGGGCTTGAGCTAGAGTTAAGCAATCCAAAAATATTATTTTAATTTATTTATATAAAAAAATTAATGATGGTGTTTTGAAAAAATTCAAACCAGGTCTTGTTTTATGATACAATGAAGAATTTTTATTAAATTTAATTTAAAACTCTATTCAAGTTAATAATAGTATATTAAATTATATATGTTTAAAAATATGATAGTTATTATTTTTTAGATTATTTTTTATTTAAAAATATATATTAATATTTTTTTATTTTAAAAAATTAATTTTGAAATCAGCACATTAAAATAATTTAAAAATATATTAATTTAAAACAAAATAATTTTAATTTTTTATAAATACTTTTAAAATACAATACCAAGCACCTAGTGAATAAATTTTCAGGTTGATTCACTAACGCGGCAGTGCTCAATAACACTGTGTAAAAGCTAAAAATGCCAAAGAAATTCGCGGGTAGCTAGAGATGAAAAGTGAATAAACCTAAAGCAGAAGATTGCAAACAACATTCGCATCCCAATTAGTGGCATCTTGATACAAAAACTCAACAATTTCTATAGATAAAAAATCCAAATGACATCGAATGCTTTCTTTACAAGAACGTCAAATTGAATTCTTACATTCTGATCCCTTTATAAATGTTACATGATAATATCTTCGAGCAAAGGATCTCGAAGAACTGAAACAGCAGCACCCTGTTTGAATAACTCAGCTTGAGCTGCTATGATAATTTATCTTTTACCATCAACCAGGAGTAAAATCCACGTTAATAAAGCCAAAACTTCAAAAAACCATATCTTTGTTTTTAATTTACAGAAGTTCACGCCTAGTTGTTCGTCAATTATCCACATCATGCGTAGGCTTTCCACTGGTACCCATAAATAGTTTCTCGTTGTCTTCTGGCAGTATTGTTTCACATGAACTCGTTGATTAGTAGTAGTAGTTCTGATGATTTCTGAGATATTCCCACGTTTAGGAGAGTTAAATCAATTACTATGCTCGTAATTCAGTACGTAGGTGTTATTACAGAAACAAGAAAAAATCCACGTTGAATGGGAATTTATGTTTATTAGTGGAGATATTCCAATTATATATATATATATATATATATATATTGAAAACGAAAACAATTTTCTTAAAAACACTCGTCTTCTACTCCTCCAATTTTTCCCAAGACTAAAAAAAGAAAAAAATTGTTTTACATGGTACGTAGCTCTATAATTATAATTTTCGATTTTGTACAAATAAAAAACAAAAAATTGCTAGCTAGATTGATAAATATATATAGGTCATGAATATAAGTCACACTTCCGGTTCTTGTGGAGTCCATTTTCTCAGGATTTTCGTAGAAAGGAATCTTGCATGTGAGAGAACGTGCTGTCAATTGTACATGGAGAGACGACTTACAGTTAGTAATGTGAAGTCAAGAAATTATATATTTTTACGAAAAATATATACCTAAATGTCAAACTGATCTTGACCACCCCCAATTATTCAAAATTACTATCTTTTAAAAACATATTTTTTTTAATGACACTTTGCATCTGTAAAATCAGTTCACTTTGCAGCCAGTCTTGTCCAAAAGTCTTCATTAAAACGATGAATAAAGCCGATTCAAATCACAACACCACTTGGATCCATATATACGGCATTAGAATAATTAATTTTAATGTTTTTTTATGCATCTTCAAGCCATTTAAATTAATTCACATAATATCATTCATGTGATATATGGGTCAATTCTCATTATTTGTTGAAATAATTTATCTATAGTATACCCAGTTACCAAATTCCTTGGATAAAAGCTAACTAGTGGCCTCGATTAAGCCAGTTTTCCCATCACAAAATGCATTCAACAAATTATTACACAGGGACAACCTTAAATAATTCAGACAAAACCATAAACCAAAATTTTAATGAACCTTTATAAAGCTCCAACTAAAGGCTATAGTCGTTGAGAAATTCAATTCAAAGGTAATTGAATCTCACTACTGCCAGTGCATGTGCCACCATGTTGCTTACTATCTAACAAAACAGAGAGGTATTTAACGAGTGGGATCTTCTTAAATGCTGGGGGTGCTTGAGATTTGATTATGATGTCGTGTTTATTACAAAAAGCTAACTAGTGGCCTCGATTAAGCCAGTTTTCCCATCACAAAATGCATTCAACAAATTATTACACAGGGACAACCTTAAATAATTCAGACAAAACCATAAACCAAAATTTTAATGAACCTTTATAAAGCTCCAACTAAAGGCTATAGTCGTTGAGAAATTCAATTCAAAGGTAATTGAATCTCACTACTGCCAGTGCATGTCTATCTAACAAAGCAGAGAGGTGTTTAACGAGTGGGATCTTCTTAAATGCTGGGGGTGCTTGAGATTTGATTATGATGTCGTGTTTATTACAAAAAAAGTAGAGACATGATAGTAATTATTTTTTAAAATAGTTTTTATTTGAAAATATATTAAAATAATATTTTTTTATTTAAA
>NW_011499848.1:112725-127611 GCF_000495115.2 Populus euphratica | reverse complement strand
CCCCCTGCCATTGCATCTGCCACCATGTTGCTTACTATCTAACAAAACAGAGAGGTATTTAACGAGTGGGATCTTCTTAAATGCTGATAAAATATTATCTGGGTTGCTACATAACATCAATAATCACATATAATCGAGAACAATTTGGACATATATATGGATTATAGAATCAAAACAGATCTCTCCTTTAAACTTCATGGTCACAAAATGCCACCCTAGGTGCCCTCTACTTTATACAAAAAGTTAAACGAGCCCTAGGATATATTAATTAATTTAGACAACAATTGCATAATCCCACATCTCGTGAATCTCAATTATTTCACTGCACATCATATATATTCTAAAAAAAAAAAAAGGGTGTCGTTTTGCACAAAGTAATTAAGCAGCCAGGAGAATCCAAAAATATGTTAAGTGAGGCATCATAAAAATATCAAACTGTGCCCATTAATAAGATTTTTCTATTTGCCGACTTAAATTTAAACCATTGATTTCGAAGTCAACGTTCAGATTCAATACATAGAAGTGTTAACTATCCATTTTAAATATTCACTAACTAGCATAAAAGGAATTCTAAGCTGAAATGAATGGTTTAGATTCAAAGAGTACTAGAATATATATATATATATTCTGACTATTTTAGCATCATAAAAAGCTGATAGCCATCACAGATTAGATAATATTTGTTTTACTTCTTAAATTCAATATTGATCTTGAAAGCTATTGATGCTCAAACTATCGTTATTCTAAAGTTTCCCAAAAGTATTGATCAGATAAATTTAAGGGCATGCATATTTAAGACATCAGCTTCTGGCTGTCGAGGGAAATGCAGAGGGGTGGTCCTAGAGATGAGATCGAATGGACTTTAGCAATAAAGGAATTGTTGGTAGCAAATGTGGTGAGACTGAGACACTAGCTAACAACAAGACTTTCTGTTACCAATAAACAGGACGTAGATCTTCTGCAGCCATGCTCGTGATGATCTTTATTATCAGCTAGTGCATTGACTCTACTGTCTCCTGCACTTTTTATTTAATGCTGAAGGAACCCCACGTTTTGATACAGTAAAAGATATAGATCAAGCTTCATTACAGTGAGAATTAGATCATGTTTTAGCTGACTAATCTCTTAAAAATGAATAGTTAGAAACTCGGATCCATGTCTTGCCCTGGTCCTAGTTCATGCCTTCTCTGATTGTGATTGATGCTGTTTCTTTTTCTCACCTGGGCTACAACTGTAGCCATGGAAATAATGAATGATGTTAGGTAGAAGCTATGTCGACATATCCTTCAAAATCAAGATTTAGTTCGGATGCTGAGTAGATTTTTTCTTCATAATATTATGTATGAAATTCTAAATAAAATTCGAGGATATATATATATAGAAACAATAAAAAAAAAAGATAGATTCTGTCGCTAGAAGGAGGGCTTGAACCTCCGACCTTGTGGTTAACAGCCACACGCTCTAGCCAACTGAGCTATTCCAGCCATGTTGGTGAAGGAATGTAATGACTAATATTTCTTTCTATACATTAAAATTTTTAGGTCAAAATGATCTGTCAGGAATCTAAGAGTTCACCAATAGCAAAGCACACCAGAGTTGAAAAACCCACGCAGTAGGAAAGTTCTTTTTATTTCTAGAAAACAATACAGGCGAAGGTGTTGCGTTCATTGTTGCCTTGAAATACTTGAACCAAAGAAACATGAACAGAAAATCCAAGCAAAGCCAATGCTTGCAAGTTACAAGCTGTCAACTTCAAGCCATCAAGCAAGCTAATGTGTTCTCATTTATCAAATCTATTTAGTCATCGAGAGAAATGAAGAGAAGCATATCCAGTTTACATCATGAAAGATAAACATCCAACGCAAGTCCCGCAATTTTAAGCAAAATTCTGCTGGTAACCGCTGGAATACCACACATCTTGTCCACAGCACATTTGTTAATCATATTATAACTCTAGGGGGCGAAGTAGGAACAAATATCAAAAGGAATGGAAAGGAATTCAACTCCTAAGCCTTAAGACAACTATTAAATATTACAAGGATGGTTATGCAATGCAACATACAGACAGACAAGTAGAAGCAGCCACTAATTTTCCATCTTGCCAATGCAGTTGTGAAACGAACGCTCAAAGATGAAAAAAAGAGATCCATTGTATACAATCTCAAATCCAGCATGCGGTAAAGTGATGGTGATTAAGAATATAGTTGGAAAAAATATACATAGTGCGGGTGGATTATCAATGTTTTCTCAAGCATAAAAAGCCCCCCTAAGACAAATTTCAATGACAATGATTCAAAACTAGATACATCATGGATAATCTCAAGTTACAACACCGTGAGATCCCTCCGGATCCGCAAATGTACACAAAAACTCATCTCTATAAGACCTATAGCCCCAAGAAGGCTCAGCCGTGTAACAAAAATCAGTTTGTTGCCTACTATTTACCGAAATGAAACGAGCGTGACTTGCATTTAGAATCATAAGCAGCTCTATCAATGCTATCCGCTCTGAATGGCTGTCGATTAGCTTCTGACAATCAGAAAATGGCCAACATGGCAACTAAAATGCCTTTTGTCTCAAAATCCAACCCATTTTACCCATCTTAAAATCCGGCTAACTCTGAAGGGCAATTCATAGTCTTTCGTAATGGCAGGCTCCCTCCTTGCTGCCTCAGTTTCAGACCATACATAGACCCCACGCTCTTGTTGACTGCCAGGCACAGTGTTGTCCAGGATGACAGCAACAAGGAATGCAATCACCATATTCAAGGACAGTAACGTGTTCAAAAAATAGTTCAACTGCAAACGAAAATATAGAAATTGCCAAAACTGTTAAAACGATCTGTGATGATGTTACAGTAATTTCCATTTATGGTTGACAAAATAGGTTTAGGGCATAAGTCCCTGTAGAGATTCTCAAAAAAACTGAAGTTGAAACATGGGAAGTGGGAACTTAAGACTTCTTTGCTAAATGAGGTCAGCCAATAATCCATGGTTTCAAGGAAAAAAGGAAATGCTAAATGAAAATTCAATCAAAAACACATTTTGATGTATCTGAAAATGTACAAATTAAAAGATGACAATTAAATAGAATAGTATATCTTTCAGCTATTATGTCGATAGTGTATGAGCATCTATCAGAAAAATCTTGATCCCTGAAGGTAGTAGTCACCCTAAATTGAGGTATGATAAATGCAATTGAGAATAGATGCAATCATGCTGCAGCGCTTTTTCTTTGGTCAGAAAACATAAAGGAAAAAGAAAAAACATTATAACTTCAATTTATGTTTCTCGCAATCAATAACATGCAAATTTTTTAATGAAGAATAAAGGGACATTGTTTGATAATGAAACTATCAAGATCTTAACATGCCAACAAAAAAATTTAATAGTAAATATAAATCAACAGATGCATACCCCTCCATATTTGCTGCGGAATGGCCCATGAGAGGCCACGATGTATGGATGTAAATAACTTGGGACAGACAAGTTTGTATTTGGAGAGATGCCATATTGCTGAAAGTATGCTGGTACAGACAGGGAGAAAAACAAAGATAAACCAACTATGATGATATTCCGGGAGCTTCCAGCCTCACTATATCGCAGGTTTGATAATCCCAATGCTGAAAGCATTGCCCACATGAAACAAAGGAGAGCAGCAACCATGACTTCAGGAATTGAGGCGATAAATCCTCCAACTTTACCTGTTTGAATAGAAAAGTAGGATATATAAATACCGAGTACAGAAAATTAAAAAGAAGATTGGAGAAGGAGCCTCTGAACTGGATCAATTGTGCATGCTCCTAAATTCAAAATGCTTTTACTGCTCAATAAATAAATAAACAAAACCAAAATAGTTTTATCCAAATCAAAATGTGCCATGGGCAACCTTTATAATTGAGGATAACAGGTATTAAATTAAATTTGATCTGCACATTATACTCGTTTTACAAGTTCACTTACATTATTAAGCGATACTAACATGCTAGATCAGTACTTTTCAACATAATTCAACCAGAACCATATGATTGTTGGCATCAAATTTAGCATGATTTTATTATGAATAAAAACTTTTCCATTGTAAGTTCTGTGAAACGCATCTTTTCTAAATTATTCATCATACCTCTGATCATTATGAGATGGGTTTATTTGAACTAAAGTTAAAATTAACAATTTCTAACACCCATAATACTTGGGCAATTCTTCATCCTTTTTCTTTAGTTCTTTTCTCTCAAGTTCAAGAGATGATAGTTTATACTTTGACTCAAGATCATTGTCAAAACAATCCTAGGAAAAGATGGGTAGCCCTGACAGCTGTTTATTAGTCATTATGTGTCTTCTTCCTTTAATTCTTTTGAGCAGTTCCTCTAGATTGCAACGATTATCTTGCATGTCATTTAACAGCTATTTCAATCACACAGTAATGAACCAAATGATATTTTGGTTTCATTGCAAGGCAAATGCTGGCAAAAGGGTGCTGGGTGCAGCATGTTAAAACACTACAGTGAAGAACTGCAAAATGATAAAAACACAATAACCGCAAATAAACCAGCCAAATACACATCATGAGCTGACTGTTCCATAAGATGTCTCTTAGACAAACCAAATGAAACAAGCCCGCCATCATTGTTAATCAACCAATCCATACAATTCCAATGTTGTGAACTATAAAATTACAGACAAAAAGTTTGTAGTGCTCTGATTAATGAAGTAAACTATTAAGTTAAAGACTTACCTATAAGGGATAAGAGGATCAAAGCACATGCACCTAATTCAACTGCTCTGCGGCTGCCCATTTTAGTCACAGCAATAGTGTGCACATTCTCAGTTATAGTAGTAGAACCAGTTCCAGTACCCCATAGACCAGCCAAGACACTACAAAGGCCTTCAAGACCAATCCCCCGACTAACAACCCCTGGGGTTGGAGGTCCAGATGCCGCCAACAATGAAGATGCATGATATGAACCAACCTAGGTTCAAACCCAAATCAAAATCAGGGATATGGTCATCTAATTGTTAATAGGTCATAGAAGCAGCTTTATACAACAAAGAGCAACAATAAATGTTAATTTTGTTCATGTATGTCGCTGTTACTATCTCAGTTTAGAGTGTTATGCTTCTGTAAGCACGAAGTAAGAATTTTATTGACTTTACAGGCATAAGCACTCTCCCAGATATGTGTTTTTTATTTTTAACAGCCAACAGATATTTTAATGAATGCTAGCTAACAGATGAATAATCTCCACGAGAAAAACAGCAAAAATACATGAATCAAGTATGAATGAACCTTAAAGAGTAAACAACCTGAATTTGTAACAAGGTAAAGTGGTAATAAGTAAGGTCAAGTGCTAAGAAGTACCTCTCAGCACATATCAATCTTAAAGAGAACACACTATTGACCACAGCAGAAAGGGTCTTCCGCATTAATATCTCTTGACACGATGCTTAGCAATTTTCAAAAAAGGTATATTTAGAACATATGGCCATAAATTTTTCCAATATTTCCACAGTGAAATTTCCAGAATGAGATATCTTATGATCCTAATTTAGATTATAGCAACCTCTTTACTAAGATTGACTTTAAGAAAACTATCCAAGTGACGGTAAAAACATAATTAGTATTCGCTTCTCAAGCAAGCTTCAACCATTTCACCAATGCGACCAGAGCATTCAGAGTTCACTTCCTGTTTTCTTTTCTTTACCAGGAAATCCAGGCCAAATCCTAAAAATTATATTCTGTTTATGTAAAAAAGGGTTGTGGTTTTATGCATGTGGAAACTCCAGGATGTTTTATGATAAAGATCAGTGTAATTTAAAGTGAAAAAAATGAGAGGCATATAGGAAATTAAATTGCTAGAAAATGTTAATCTCCAGGAGAGGTGTCAATCATGACATTGAAAGGAAACCAACCGAATCTACAGATGAGATGATGGACACTGCGCACATAACGAGAGCCATTTTCCACTCAAAAACAGGAGTACCCCATTGTAATGGATAAGGAAACCTAAACCATGGGGAAGATTTCAGTGCATGGGAAGTATCAACTCGACAGTGCTTTATCCTGGAAACATGCTTTCTGCAGTGGTCAGATATAATGTTAGATGCTGGAACATTTGCATCACAACCTTTGTAACTATAGACTCCTGCTTCAGTAAGAAGGAAAGCAGCCGCCCATGTGATTGCTAGACCCAATGGAACCTGGCAATGAAATTAACCTCATTATTTCGCAATACCATTTTTAACAATGTAATGGTCTTATGAATTAAGTTGCTAAAGCAGGGTGCAATGTTCAACACCAACCCCACCACCAATACTCAGACCAAGATTAGAAGGCCAGTGTGGTTTGAGCACTGAAATAAGGTGCTAACAATATTAAAGCTAGGTATTGGTTGGTTTCTCCAATTTGGCCTATCTTGAGGGTCATTCAACTGGTATTTGTCAGTTCTGTTTGGTTGTCCCTAGAAGTGGAGTTTTTAGACTGAGAAGTCTTTGCTGGTTCTTAGAAGAGGACGTCATCGTGGTGGCTGATACGTTGCTCAGGATTTCAAACAGAAATTTAGCCATTTGGGTAAGCTCTAGCAAACATTACAGGATACACAAAGGAAAATAATGACAGGATGATGTAAAAAGGGAGCGCAAGACAGCAACAGTAATAAACATATTGATTTTATTTCAATTGATGCTTTTTTTAAATAAAAAAATTAATTACATTAACATTAATATCTCCTCTTTTATTTTGTTTACAAAACTTCTTTTAAATAATATTGATTTTTTTGTTACGCGTTTAGGTTTTGGAGAGGTTTTTCTGATTCACATATGGTTTTGTTTTTATCTTTTGTGTAGATAAACTCCGTGTAAAAAAATAACAAATATTTTTTTTCAAATGATATTCACGTGTATGAAAATAACAAATATTTTTTTCAAATGATATTTATTATGATATTTTTAATATGTATAACCTTACATGTTATTTTTTTTCCTTTTATTTTATTCAATCAATTTAATATTTTCATTTATTTCTATTATCGTTTAATTAATTAGTACACATGATTAGGTAAATGTTCTATTTTTCAAGATTAAATATCTTGATCTACATGTCTCTCAGTTTTTCAAGTTTTGTTTTCAGGTGTCGTTAATGATTTTTTATTTATTTATTAGCACACATAATTCTTAGTTTATTTGATTACATGTGTGCATATACTTTTTTATTTGTTAAATTTTTTGAACTACAAATATGCGTTGAAAAAACTTGCATATATAATTTTTCATGGAAGATAAAAATATTTAACTCGCGGCAGAGTGCAGGTGAGTAGCTAGTGGAAAGCTAAAACATGAAAGAAAACTTACTGCATAAATAAGAAATATACGATGACCAAAAACAGAAATCTTGCGCAGGTACTGCAGAAAGCATGGGAAAAAAATAGATGTTTTAGCACATAACAATAATAAATAATTTTTGCAGTAATAAAAATTGAATTAAAAGGCAATACTCCCAAAAGAAACTAAATACTATAATTCAAGGCAAACTTTCGCTTCACCGAAACTTACAAGAGAAAACATAATAACCAGTAATATCTGCACTACACCAATCTCAAGACAGGTACCAACTCGTGGAAAGCCGTAACTATAAAAAGAAAGCCCAACAGCAGCAAAAGTTGGGGCAACAACCACTGGATTGATCAACCTGAAAAGGAATGGAGACAAAACAGACGTTGAGTTATTGTGCATCTTTAGAGAGAGACAAAAGACAGCCAGGGAGGGAAGCAGTCATCAAGCCAGGAACATTTTTGAGAACACCAGCATTGACAGAGATGGTTTTCAGCTCATGCTTCAAGGGCATTCTGATACTATTTTTGAGAGAAGCTACAGTGCTCTTGGTACTACAATTTGCAGGAATAAAGAAAAAGTGCATGTCGTTCAAAGAAAACATGGAATTACAAAAATGTGAAGGAGCAGTAACTCATTAAAAAGTGCAGCTAGTAAAGATGTTGAGATTGTACCTCAAAAATACTGACATCAGTCCACTATATCCAAGTATTGTTTGAAAAGCTGAAGCTATAATTATAGCTCCTTGTAGCTGTTTCATAATATGCTTGAAATTCTGCCAAAGGAAAAATATTTTACAAATCTTGCAAGGACGATATATTTCTCAGTAACCAAATTTTCCATAACATCATGCTGAGCTTTCTTGTAAAATTATTCTTCATAAACTTAGATAATAACTTATGATTGCTTGGTTTACAAATAATAAAACTTCAATCTTCAATCAATGATACAGAATTACAGATCGAGTCTTGCTACGTATGTCCTGTCTTCTTCTACTTTCTTTGTATCTTCTTACCCTGGCAAACTTAATATTTTTCGGAAATTCCAACCACTGCTTTAGATCACTACTAAATTCTCATATTCTTTAAATTTTAAAAGTCTGAGCAGCTAAGCATGAAAAATTAAGCAATCAATTTGCATAAAAATATGAAAATTTAGGAGCTAATTAGCAAGCCAATATGACAATCCACCAACCAATCACATACATACCAACTCTCTTGATAATGCAAGCCAGTTGATGGGCCAGGACTAAAAGGAGGAAATTTTACAAATTCTCAAGAACCCTCACTTTTTAGAGTCTTTCAGGTGATCTATATATATAACGGAGATGCCATATAACTCTGTGATGCCTTTTTAGTTTTAGCACAGAGTTCTGATACAGTATCTAGATTCTAGTGTATGATTTGGTTAAGCAAATTCATATTTATTAGAATTTATGTTTAAGACACAAATATCACCTAGTAACCCAAAATTTTAATTTCAAAGCTAAATAAGGCTGTGCAGTTAACATTATTTCAGTCTTGTTAGCAAGCTGATTTGATGAAATATCAATCATCTACATTCTACTGGCCTTTTGGTTATTGCAAGCTGTTAATCCTCTAAATAATACAAAACATTTCAAAGAAAATGATTTAAGAAAAACTAAGCCATGCAAACACAAACAACAACATGGTAAAAGGTGAACAGGGTGCTTTCCACATCAAAGTGTTATAATTATTCAAGTGAACAAAGAATGAAATTTGTATAAAACATCACCTATTTTAGCAGAGGCAAGCACCAAAAAAAAAGAGCTCGTGATCTCAATTGCATGGTAACAAACACAAAAAGACAACCACTGACATGTATGTTCTAACTAAACAAAATCTGAACAAAAGAAACTTACATTTCCATTTAGTCCTTGAAACTCAGGAGAATTGATTATTGCCAGTGCTGGAGCAAGGTAAACAAATGATGGGCCCTGTATCAAAGGCAACCTTGACCCAAATGACGTATGCAAAAGAGTGGTTACTCCTGAAACAAATAGCACTGTGGACACCACCATTGAAGTATCCTCCTACACCAACTAAATCAGATCAGATCAAGATAACCACAGTATATTTTCTACCAGACAGTGAATATCATAAGAAGTTCGAGGAAATAATTCACCACTACTCACATGAGTGCCACCCATTGCAGGAACTATGACAAGTGGAATGAGAATCAATGAACCTAAAATCGAAAGGTAATGCTGGAAACCATATAGACCGATGGGAACTGAAACATTACAAAAAACAATAAGCCAGTAAAATTAACCACAAACCAAATAAAAATAAAAAAGTTAAACATTACAATCTATATTTTGGATCAATAAATAAAGCTTCGAATATTAAACCATGAAACAAAACCCTGCTTAGTTGCCAGTAAATCCAATAACAAAAAGAGTCCTTCCATCGTATTGAATAAACAAATAAAACATGAAGCGCGATACCAAAAACCAAATCCTGGCGAATTTAAAATGACCACTAAAATTAACCAAAAAGTAGCGTCTTTTTTTTGCCCCACGATATCTAATGATCACCAATAAATAAACTAATCCCACGCATCAAATATTCGATCATAGTGCTACCCAATTATTTCAAACTACCAGCAAAAAATAAAATATGATGTCTACTCGCAAAATTCCTAACGAACAAGTTCAACTCCAAAACTCAAAATCAGCACTGTCCCATTTAAAGAAATTGCTAAAAATCCATTTATAACACCTTGTTTTACTCTCATAATACCTGATGAAGTACGAAAACCTAATCCAAACTAGTCACAACTCCGAAAAGAACCATACGATCTATGAAACCAAACAAAACCCAATTCAAATTATCAATTAAAACAACAAAACAAGCACACTACTTTCACTTCCCTCGAACTCCTTATAACCGATCGGGCTGCAACTAAGTCAGTCATTAACCAATCAGACCAAAAAAAAAAAAAAACACTCACCAAGACCAGGAGTGTCTCTTAACTCGTACTTCATATGTGTATGTCTCTCTCTGACAAATCCATCATCCTCCACATCAATCACTTCCTCATTCCTCACCACTGCTCTTCTCGGACCCTCCGGCACGCCATTCGGACCCGCCCCAGGACCCAAACCATCCTTCGCTCCCCCAACACTACCACCATCAGAGTCCCTCCTCCTCTTCACCACTGTCTGATCCTTATTCTCTGCTGGAACGACCACCGCCTTATCGGTCCCATTCACTGCAGCCGGAGGCGGCGCTGGTGGTGGTTGTGTTGCCCTGACCCGAACCGCTTCAACATCCGGCTGTGAATTCTTTTGCTCTTTCGGCCTTGGAGGGAGTGAAATCTGTCCAGAATCGCTCGCATTGGTCTCACCAGAAAACTTGGGCCTAAACCCAGTTCGTTTAGCCCAGGAGGACGGCGGCATTGCTGCAGATTCCGGTGCTGGTGGCCACTGACCTGGTTTGGGTCCGACTTTCGGGTCAGAGGTAGACATTTTCTAATCTTAACACTTCAATCCCTTCCTCTCCCTCGAAAGTGCATAGCAGAAGGATGAGATGCTGTGCAGATCTGAAACGGGTCGTTAGGGTTTTGAGCGTGTAGTGGGGTTTTAGAGAAAAAGATTGTACGTGCCTTCTTTGGAAAGAGAAACTGAAGCTTGTTGCTGTAATTTTTCTAGTGAGAGAAAGATACGACGAGAGAGAAAGAGGAAGACAGCTAGTGAAGGAGATAAAACCGCGTTAGCCATTTGTCGTTTGGTTTTTTAAGGTTTTTTAGGCGAGATTATGAGATGTGATGTAATAAAAATGTTTGACTCGAGGAGAGAATTTAATTAGCCGTTGTTGTGGATGGTGATGTATTGATTGTTAATTTTGTTCTTTATTTAAATAATTGCGAGTGATTCCGGCTAAGGACGCAATTCCAAGTCAATCAGCAACAACTTTTGTTTATTTGTTGATTAATTAGTGGTAGTAATGCAGTCAAAGATATCATTGACTGTGGCAAGAAGGATTTCTAATTGAGATAGAATTTTTATTTAAATCCTTTATTTAATTAGTTAATTAAAAATCCTATTACATCATGATAATTACAATTTTTAGCATCTCCATGGATACAAAGATAGAATATATTCAAAATTTAAAACGTGTGCAATATTAGCAAATCAAAAATAAAAAAATTAAATATTTATGCATGGTATTTTCAACAATAGATAATACTAAAGCTTCGTGTTTTAGGAGTTTAGAATATCAAATTTATCATTTTTTTCAACATACAGATCATAATGCAAAATTTTATCAATCAAGTTTATAATTTTTATTTAATTAGTTAATTAGAGTGTTTATTAAATCATAATAATTAGAAGCTGTAATCTCTATACATGAATATAAGGTCAGCGTATTTATGTAAAACTCGGTTAAAACTCTTATGGAGTAAAATAAAATTTATTGATTAATTAAACTTTTCGGTATGATCGATGGGAGCTGTGTAAAATTAAATTAGTATGGATGTTAATAGGTAAATAAGATATGAACCTCGCAAAATAAAAGAGAAAATCCTCAATTTTTCTTGCCATGGAGTTCCGGCCAATGCTTGTTCAATGGAAGAATTTTATTTTGACCCTATTGATGGGGAAATTATATTTAAACGTATTCAATTGAATATTCAAAAGCTTAACAAATTGTAGTTAATCTCTTCCATCCCATTACCATTCACGGTCTTTTCTATTTATAACAATAAATTTCATTAACAACAAGCACACACAAGTAAATGAATGATAATTTAAAATAAAATTAGTTTTTTCTTAATTCTAAAAAACATAAATAAATTGTAGCAAAACCTTTGGTAGGATAAAATTTAAAAATCAATAATAACAATAACAATAATTTTAATAGTTTATTTTGAAAATAGCACACCAGCTATTTAAATAATAGTTAAAACACAACTTAAAAATCATGATTAAAATATAAAAAAATATGATTTTATAAATTTTAAAATTTATTAGTAGTAATAATAATCTCAATAATATGTTATGAACAATAACATACACAGACTGTAGCGGTTAAAATTCACCTGGCTAATGAAACTTAAATTAAATAAAATCCCAAAACTCAACTAAAAAAATAAAAATAACTAGAAAAATATAAAATAACATAGAACACTATTTATAAAACATGTCTATCAAATTCTACCCTAATCTGCTAATCAAACTAAAAATTATGTTATTGTTTAATCACTTACGTATTAGGCTTAAAACTTTCTCATACACATCCCACGTAAATTCTTCACTCGACAGCCAAGGGAAAGGGGTCAAGAAGACAAGAAAAGAATCCCCACAACGAAGGATGCGCCGTCTTTCATGGGGTCTTGTAGGCGGTGGAGGCCAGCATGGTTTTCCGGTGACAAAAGTAAAAGCGTGTCGCAGGAATTGAAGTGGATTGAGATCTCATAGCCAGCAGCAGCCTAATGGGTTTGAAAAACGTTCAATAAAGGCTCTGATTTTGGTATTAAATATTAATCACGAGAGTGACACTGAATGTTCTTTGAAAAGGACAATTATACATGAAACATGCTGCCTCCACGAGACCAAAAAGGTTATTTTACCCTGAGGGAGGTGTGGCCTCGTGTATGAAAGTATAGCAAGAAAAATATTTATTTCGGATCAAATTATCCTGGATGAGCCTAAAACGGGTCTTGATTTCGTGTTTACGAAAAACTTTGATAGGATAAAATTTAAAAATTAATAATAACAACAACAACAATTTTAATAATTTATTTTGAAAATAGCACACCGACTATTTAAATAATAGTTAAAACACGAACTAAAAATCACGGCTAAGATATAGAAAAATTATGATTTTATAAATTTTAAAAGTTAATAATAATAATAATAATCTCAGTAATCTGTTATGAAAAATAACATACAGAGACATACAGAGACTGTAGCAGTTAAAATTCATCTGGCTAATGAAACTTAAATTAAATAAAATCCCAAAACTCAACTAAAAAATGAAAATAACTAGAAAAATAAAAAATAACATAGAACACTATATATAAAACATGTCTATCAGATTCTACCCTAATCTATTAATCAAACTAAAAATTATGTTATTGTTTAATCACTTATATATTTTTCTAGGCTTAAAACTTTCTCATACACATCCCACGTAAATTCTTCACTCGACAGCCAAGGGAAAGGGGTCAAGAAGACAAGAAAAGAATCCCCACAACGAAGGATGCGCCGTCTTTCATGGGGTCTTGTAGGCGGTGGAGGCCAGCATGGTTTTCCGGTGACAAAAGTAAAAGCGTGTCGCAGGAATTGAAGGGGATTGAGATCTCATAGCCAGCAGCAGCCTAATGGGTTTGAAAAACGTTCAATAAAGGCTCTGATTTTGGTATTAAATATTAATCACGAGAGTGACATTGAATGTTCTTTGAAAAGGACAATTATACATGAAACGCAGAAGTTCTTCTCTTTGATCTGCTGCCTCCACGAGACCAAAAAGGTTATTTTACCCGAGTGAGGTGTGGCCTTGTGCATGAAAGTATAGCAAGAAAAATATTTATTCGGATCAATTATCCTGGATGAGCCTGAAACGGGTCTTGATTTCGTGTTTACGAAACCAGAATAAGGGCAAGGGCAACCTTGTTTGCTTTGCGTATTTTTGTGGTTAGGGTTTACTCGGGGGCTAAACTATCATTTTTCAAGTAGAACGTTCGAGTTTCTATAATAATATATAGTTAGGTAGAGAGAAAGTTTTAATTTAATTAGTTTATTTCTATCTTTAATCAAATAGTTTTTTTATCTACGATGTGAGCGGGTTTTTCATATTGTTATTATTAATAATAATTTATGTATTCATACCACAGTATGATTAGGATACTAGTCGTTCTAGAAGTGAATTCACTAACTATAGAAGCAAAACAATCCACTTACCAAGTAGCGTCCTGAGAAGTTGGGTCTCAAAAGCTTACATCGGGAGACTTGTAGAAGTATATGGTTTCTCAAAGGTTATGCATGCGGTGAAAATAATTAATTTTAAAAAAATTAAAAAGTTTCAAATATTTTATTAGTTGAATTTAGAGTTATTTATAATTTATAAAAAGATTATTTAAAAATTAAATATTTTTTTATTTTAAATAATTATTTTAAAGTTGGATGGTTATATATCACATGTCATTTAAGTATCTAACATTTAACGATAATTTACATAAATTATCAATAATGTTTTTTTTAAATTCTTTAAGGAGAGAGGTTTTGTTATGCTTCTAAGTATTAATTCTTTTTTTTTTTGTAAGTGTTATGTACTATTTGATTTTTTATAAAAAAAATAAAAGGAATATTATTATATTCATATAATAACCTTGAAACTATAAATAATAAAATATTAATTTATCCTTGAAATAAAATCACATATATTATTTTATGATACTTTTAAAAATTTATTTAATCAATTCTTGATTTTTTCAGGTTAAAAATTGTAATTTTTTTTATAAATTATATTATAAATCTCAATTTTTAAAATTTATTTATAATCAAATTATATTTGATTAATTATTTTTATTAGCT
>NW_011499848.1:39104-112474 GCF_000495115.2 Populus euphratica | reverse complement strand
TGCCAGAGTACCAACTAGCCGTTCGAGCTTGGCAATTAACAAGGTTGTTAGAATCTCTTATGGTCCTCTCAATGGGCAGCCTGACATATGTAAAACAATTTTTCTGGGTTTAGAATAGCCTCCAGTATTTAGTATTTAAACTTAGCACTAACAGTGAAGGAAAATAAAAACTTTAAAGGATCGTATGGTGCGTGTTAACTTGGAAAACTAAACAAACAAGTTGTTTTGTTACGAAATAAAAGATCCTTAAAGGATTGGAATCGAAGATTGTTTATATGATATTAAACTCATGTAATTGTATTTATACAAATTTTTTTTAGTGAATATACGTTTTGTTCCTATTATTTGTTATTGGTAGATTATGAAAATATTTGGAAACACTGATTAACCTGTGTTTAAAAAAAAATTATTTTAATGTATTAATTTTAAAAAGCCGTGTTTTAAAAAAATTTATTTTAATATATTAATTTTAAAAATAAAAAATATTAATTTAATATATTTTAAAAAATAAGTACAATCCACGCTATTTCTGATCAAAGGACAGAGCAGCCCAGTATAATAATTGATTCTGGGTGTTCCGAGGACTTAGTTTAGGATTTGGTCTTCGTGTAATGTTATCTAGCCCTGTGGATTTTCTCTTATTGGATTTTGTAGGCATCCTAGGCCCAGGCCCAGTTTACTGGTGAGTGCATTGGATTTTTTTCATCTTTATAAATTTAATGATTTTTAGGATGTTTGGAAGTGTATTATTTATTATTTTTTAAATTATTTTTATTTAAAAATATATTAAAATAAAATATATTTTTTATTTTTCAAAAAATTATTTTTAATATTAGCTGAAAACATAGAAAATTAATTTGAATTGAAAAAAATAAAAAAATTATTTTTTTCAAATATAAAAATAAATAAACTCTAAATCAACAACCTTTGTTATGTGAAAGTAATGAGCTCTGTTGTGAACTTACAAGTTATGATTCTGGGCTCATGTTTTTTTGCTGATCTTATTTCAAATAAAAGGATATATTTTATGTAGCTGAGATGTAGACCCAAATCTATAAAAAAAAATAATAGAGAGGAAAATAAAATAATCTAAAAATAAAATTGAGTCCAATAACTGAAAAAAAAAACATATGAATAAATAAAATTTCTAATAATTAAATACATCTGAAAACAAACGTGTAATTAATGTGGTAAAAGATATAAAATTGAATAATATAAAAAAATTGAATACCTAATTCCAATTCATCAATAGAAACGAAAATGTCCAATTTAAAAATAAGAATCCGAGGCCATTTCAATATGTATAAGAACTCAAGGGCCAAAATACTAGGAATTTGCTGAAACGGGGGTTAATTACTCTTGACAAAGCACTAGACATCGTCATAAATAAAAATCCCGGGAGGGGCCAATTCGTAAACTTATAAACTAACCGGGACAATCATAAATAGAGAAAAAACGCCGGTTACCTAAAACCTTATTTGTAGGGTTTTCCTGACCTTTTCTCTCCCAGAACACCGAATCAAGGTATCTCACTAACTATCCCGCCGCCCGCCGCCGACAACAACGAAGCGAAGTCTTCAGATCGGTAAGCCACTAATCTCTACTCGAATACCTTAATCTTCGTCGATACCCATTTTGAATGTTTTTAACTAATTTTCTTGCTGTAATAAATTGCAAAGAATTTTTAGGTTATGTGACAATTTCTTGTGGCTAACGGATTATTTAGAAATAATTTATTCCTTATATGGTTTATTTATTGCTTCAGAAATTGGGGGTATTTTTTAAAGAAGAGACACAATGAGGTTGGAGAAGTGTTGGTTCTGCTCCTCGACTGTATACCCGGGGCACGGTATCCAGTTTGTCCGCAATGATGCTAAGGTAAATTACTGGTTTAAGAGGATTTTATTAACCGTGTATACAAATTATTTTTGTTGGATCAGTTTGAGGGTGGACTGAAACTAATCAGTGTGGGGTTTATAGTTGTGAATAGTTGTTGGGCTGTGTAGGGGAATGAAATTGTTAGTTCTAAGTCGTGAAATTACAGTGCGCTTCGCTTTTATGTCAAGTGGTTGAACTCATTGTAGTATAAGTGAGTTTACTTTTAGTGGTTGAATTGGTGTTTTGGAAGAGTTAGCACCACTGTATCTGTTGTTGTTCATGCGCCAAATTGGCTTGTAGTTTGGGTATATTTTGTAGACCTTTTAGTCACTGGTAATCCCAGGTGAGCGTTTTTGTATCAAATTCGGGCTTAGTTCAGGGATTGAAAATAAGATTCGTGATTTTGAGGATCAATATTTGATTGAAGCTTGCAGCAGTGGTGTTATATTTTTGAAATCTAGTGTAATGTTTCGCTATTACTTTGGAGAATGTTTTTTGTTTTGTTATTAAGGATATTAAGGATATTATTAGTTTGTAATCCATTGGATTGTTTGTCGTGTGCAATTTTGCTTGACAGTTCGTCCAGTTAGTTTCTGATTTATATTACTGATCTGACCTATAATATTGTTGGTGTTGTGCATCAAGTTAACCTTTTTTGCAGATTTTTCGATTTTGTAGATCCAAGTGCCACAAGAACTTCAAAATGAAGAGGAACCCTCGCAAAGTAAAATGGACCAAGGCCTATAGAAGGTTGCATGGGAAGGACATGACACAGGTTAGGAGACACCTCTCACTTTTGTTTATGCCTTTTGTTGCTTTTGTCTTTGGATTGAAAAATCAAACCCATCAGATTTGTTACTGTGCTTGTCCTGCTGCTCATTCCCTTCTTGTTTGGAAAAGGATGCAACCTTCGAGTTTGAGAGAAAGCGAAATAGGCCTGAGAGATATGATAGGAATCTTGCTGAGAATACTTTGAAGGCTATTAAGAAGATTGATAAGGTCAGATCCGACCGGGCAGCAAGCCACATAGAGAAGAGGTTCTACATCCACCTTATTATCTCCTTTATGAGATCTTACAGTTTTCTTCTGGAATCTATCAATGTTAATTGAAAATCTTGGCAGGTTGAAGGTCAGGAAAGGCAAGGAGCGGAGAGAGGCACAAAAGGAATTGGAGCAGTCGATTCACTTGGTCAAGGCTCCTCAAGTGCTTCGACAAGACCAATCGCTCACGTTACCCAAGATCAAGGTCGAGGTTTCTCAACCAAAAAGCGAGAAAAATCAAGCAATGGAAGAGTGATTTTCTTAGCCAGTTCTTTAGTTTGTATTTTTGCTTTGTTCTCTCTGTTTTTCGTTTCTTCTTTTTTGCCTCGTATCCCGTCAGAAGGATAGCGGTGGTGGTGCTTCAGCATTTCTGCTGATGCGCTCGATTGTTGTCAAGGTCACTCATGGAGGGATAAGATTGTGCCCTGTTCTCATTTCTTTGCTGTGACAGGCAGGTATTTATGAAAATCGTACTCCCAAGTATATTCCTTGCATATGTGGCTATCTTTTCACTATGCGTTTCTGCAACTTTTTCTTTGTTGCCTAGCAAATGCAATACCTCCATAGAGTGAGCTGGTGTTTATTTCAGAGGCAAAATTTCAACCAAGGTTCTGTTTGGCAACCTCGTAACTTTTCTTTTCCTCTTTTTTTGTACAGTGAAATGGAATCATTTAAATTTGATGTCAAATAAATTCATCTTAAAATAATTAAAAAAAAGCATCAATTTATTATTATTTTTTTGTACAAAAACATATTAAAAAGAATCCAATTTAAATGAATATTATCCCGGTCTTTCAAAGGGTTTTGTTGAAATAGTGAATTTTTAGTTATCAATCAAGCTTGGATTGTCATTCAGATTAATATCAAATACAAAATTAATCAGGCACCATGCTAATAATTAATCACAGTTTAAAGTGTTTTAATTTTATTTTTGTCAAAATAAAATGTTTTCGAGCTGAAAAAGGAAAAATCTTCCTTTATGGGACGCGTGTCATTCGTTCAGTTTGGATACAGTAGCAACGGTAATCACTGACCACTCAACCAACAAAACGAACACAAATAAGCGCCAAGACTAATCACAACGAAACCCACACAATAAAATCTTGCAAATGCTTTCAGTTTCACCTCCTCCGTCTCTTCCCCTCTGCCACCACCACAACCGCAGTCTCATCCACCACAGAAACCACCGTCTTCGCGTCACAATCCGTTCGTCTTCATCCTCAAGCATCCAAGAAGCTGTAGAGGAAAAAACATCAAATGAAAAGAATTTATTGAGCTCCGAGCTCTACTCCGCGACACCGTTTCCTTCAATCAAAGCAGCAAAGAGAGTAGTTCTTGTGCGTCACGGGGAAAGCACGTGGAATGAAGAAGGAAGGATCCAAGGCAGCTCTGATTTCTCCGTTCTGACTAAGAAAGGCGAGGCTCAAGCCGAGACCTCTCGTCAAATGCTCATCGATGATTCCTTCGATGTTTGCTTCTCCAGGTCTCTCCCCTCTGCGATGCCGTTTTATCGAGCTTTAGTTGTCGTTTTGTTTCTATTTTTTCGTTAGTTTTTGTAATGAGTTCTGTGGTTAATGGTGGTTCATTTTCAGCCCTTTGATTCGGTCGAAAAGAACGGCGGAGATCATATGGGGATCGCGGAAGGTGAACATGATTACGGATTCTGATTTGAGAGAAATTGATCTTTATTCATTTCAAGTGAGTTTTATTTCCGTTTTTGAAATTTTGTTTTATTTATTAAAAAATAATGCTTAGAATATTATAGTAATTGACTTTTTTTTTAAAAAAAATTTAAAAGGGGTTATTGAAGCTAAAAAAAAAAAATTTAAAAGGGGTTATTGAAGCATGAGGGGAAGGCGAAGTTCGGAGCAGCGTTTAGGCAATGGCAAGTTGATGCGGCGAATTTTAATATTGATGGCCATTTTCCTGTGAGGGAGTTGTGGGGGCGGGCGAGGAATTGCTGGAATAAAATTCTTGCACATGAAAGTAGGTCTGTTCTTGTGGTTGCTCATAACGCTGTTAATCAGGCTCTTGTTGCTACAGCTATTGGTTGGTACTTGTATATTGTTTGTGTTTTGTGGTTTGTAATGCTGAAGAAAAAGAGGGTTTAGATTTTGCGTTTATGTTTTTTATTGTGCAATCAGGATTAGGGACGGAGTATTTTAGGATTTTGCTTCAGAGTAATTGTGGTGTGAGTGTGCTGGATTTCGCCCCACGAGTTGATGGTGGAGATGGATCTCCTTATATTTGTCTTAATCGTTTAAATCAGGTACGCTGCAAGTTTAATGATAAAGACTTGTATAATGTTGCACATGTCATTGTAACTAATCTCCAGGGAAAATAAATAGGCATGTTTCGAACGTCAATGTGTATGGAATTCTACAACCAATTGTGACATTGGACAACGACTCTAGGAAGGCAATCCTTTGATATCTAATCTTTATGGGATCTTGAAATGATTGATAAGGATTCTGTAAAATGCATTTTTTTGACGAATGATTCAACAAATCGCTCACTAGTAATGCTGTATTGATTGCAAGTTAAACAATTCCTTGTTCTTATGTGAGATTATAGTGATATCTTGCACACAATTTATTTTTGTAGTTTAACAAGAAGTTTAGCTATACTATATGGTTTTTGTAACATGTTGCTTTATCTGTTAAATTCTATTGAAATATTGATGCAGACACCCAATTCACCTGTTGCTGCTGGAAGTTCTGCAGGCAGAAAAATCAGTAAGCGGATCATACTCGTTTCTCATGGAACTACGCAGGGTGGTACAGAGGTTTGTAATGATCATAGACAATGTTTTTGCTAATGCTGCCTCCATCTTCTTTCTTGATCATTTGTCTAAGTAGATATGCTCAATGCTTGCGGTAGGATAGTAAAGGAAACACAGTGAGTGCTCGTCTCCTCTTGGACTTGGTGTAGGTTGATATTTGTAGTCTTGTCATAAGTGAGATAATTGGATTCTGTAACATCGATAGTTAGGGTGGGAGATACATTATGTTTCTTGAGTTTATGACTGGGAAGAGTCAGGAGAAAGTTTGAGCACTTCTACACTTGAAATATTGTGTTGAAGGGAACAGTTAATGAAATATCAAAATAACTGCATGCTGTCGTGTGGAAATGAATATGTTTAAGTAAAAAAAAAAAAAAAAAAAACACTAGTCTCACGCACATAGCACTACAGCAAGCATGCAGCATATCTAAACAAGTTAAGAGTAGCCAATGATGCTTGATGTAGGGAGTGAGTTGGTGCTTCGTGGAATCTGCTATTGAACTTTGAAGATGACATTTCATTCAATACAAGAAAACACTTGTTGCCTGCAAGTTAATGTGATCATTTAAGAGTTAATGTGAACTTTTCTGGTCTTACTTTGCAGCAATTTTGGTTTGTCTCTTTGCGGGATTTCTGACCCCTTCAATGTTTTCCAGGCTACCTTTTCAAATTCTGGGAATCAGCCAATGAGCATGCTTGGAATTATACAGGTACCTCATCCATATAACAGTACATAATAGTTCTCACAAAGCCATGTCCTGAATTTCTTTTCACAACCCTTGACAGTCCCAGAAAACTGCAGAACTGCTTCTTGATCTGAATGTGAGCACCATAGTCAGCAGTCCTAAGAATGCTTGTGTTGAGATGGCAACGACTATCTCCAGAGTAAGCTCTTCCTCCGTACTCGAGTCAGTATATTGAATATACATAGTGGGAAAATGAGTTGGTTCTGAGATTTGACTTGTCGAGGAGTATTTTAGCTTCACTGCCGAGTTTTTTTTCCAGCCATGACCAGCTTACTCAATTGCAGGTGCAAGAAGCTGCAGATTGCTTGGGTGCTGACTGTGTGCCGCGCTGTGTAGAGATGAAACAGATCAAGGAACTTGATGTCAGAGACATCCTTCAACTATCAAACAAGGCAAGATATGAAGCAAATCTTTTGACATATTATGACTATTCTGAGTAGAATTTTGTAAGAAACCAAACAAGCATGCCAAATAATTGGATGCTGAGTCTCAAAAGAATGCATGCATGATCTTGCCACTTTGCTATGTTTTAATCCAAAGCCATGCAAGTAACTAACTTCACTGTGTTAGTATGCGATTGTCCATGTAATTTTCTTCTTTATAATCTCCACAGGATGCAACTGAGGTTCCACCACTTCAGCCTGGATTCTTAAATAGATTTGAGGATGAAGCACTATCAGCACTGTGGGAACAGTCTGGGAAAGCCTGGCAATCTCTGTTAAATGAATTATCTGATGAATCCAAGTCCGAAAAGATTGTGGTTGCAGTTGGTGATCCTGCTATTCACATTGCATTAATGGGGCACTGCCTAAATCTGACCGAAGACTGGATGGGATCATTCCATCTCGACGCTGGGAGCATTAGTGTCCTGGACTTTCCTGATGGACCTACTGGTAGAGGGACTATCCGGTGTATAAATTACACGGCTCATCTTGGAAGATGGTCAATACCCATTACTAGATCAACAATTGACGATGAAGAGTTCTAATTGTCAAAATGTATAGTTTTGGTATAAACTTGAAATGATAATTTCATGCCCAGAAAAATACCAATCCTAAAGCAGGGGACAGCAATGATGTATAGTAAAAATCGTTTGCTGTAATTTTGAAATTCTAAAGTGGTTGATTCGATGGTCAAGGAGTTCAACTTCCTTCGGCTTTCTAGTTCGAACTTTGAAGTTATAATAATTTATTTTTTTGAATGTATCAAATCGAAATGAGTTAGGGCTTGAACAATAGATTGACGCGTAAGTTAATCCAAAGATATACGCATTGAATTAAAAAAAGAAGAAGAAGATCACACGTTAACAATATGAATTTCAGTTTCTCAATTTTCTTCAATTCGTCTTCCCAAGTTGGCCATCCATTGTCATTCCCGCATTTCGTCCTCAAGACTGGCGCGTCGAGAAATGAGCTCGCTTTTTCCTGTACACAGAGCCATTGCTTCTGCTTGCCTGGAATCCAAAACCCCAACCGAAGTCACCACGTCCTCTGAAGGTCACTCCTTTTCACCCCTCCTCTCTTTCTTTTATATTTATGAAATGGAATGCATAATTTAGTGAATATTGCTTGTCTTTTTTCTCCATTTTTTTACTGTTTGGTAGTAGAATGAACTTGGCAGTCCACCAGAACAAGAAAATGGGCTTTGAAGAGCAAGTTTGAGGTTCTTTCTTAGGGCACAAATGGTCAGAATTGGAAGATGTGTTTAACTTGAGCATGGTCTTTTGCCATTTTACATATAATTTGTAGGGGAAAGAGACACAGGGCTTCTTTGCATGTGAGGTTAGTTTGCATTTGCGTCCACTCCACCATGGTAGAGCTGGAGAAATCCAAAAACAAGCTACAGGAGGATGCAAATGCTAGGGGAAGGTGAACCTGTACAGGAAATTGGGGATATTTGGTAACCACTTGTACCCTTAGGGTTCATCTGAAATGTTCTATGCTTGCATGGAGTGACAGCAACTCTTGTGAAATGCGCAGTATTCAAATTCTAAAGCAGTTGGGGCTTACCTGCTGACGTCCCTGCAATTCACAAGAATAGTAAAACTAATTTTACACAAGAAGTTACTTTCCACAAGACTCATGACACTATTTATTGTAATGTTATAATTATGAAGTTATCTTTGAACAGAAAAACCATTGATATAGGCACAGGGACAAATCAATATTTTTACTGTAATATAATAACCTTTAATACATTATACAGAGTTAAATTTGTCATTTTGTTTTTGTTTTGCCGCCGGAAAATGACTACTTTAATCTTCGAATAAAAAAATGTTTTGCCTTTAATTTGAGGGCTTTTTGATCTTGTCATTTTTTCTTAAAATAATATAATTACTTTGATTTTTTAAAATAAAATCAACACAATTCTCTCACAATAAATTTTTAATCATTTAATATTAATTTTATTATAAATTTAAAGATTATTGAGGAACATTATTGTAATTAATATATATATTATTTAAAAAAACTTGCTTGTGCATGCAACATCTTCTAGTGTGTGGACTCCTCTTGTACTATTCAGGTGACGTATATGAGATTGTACAGCTATCAGACACCGCTTTATAGGATGACATTTAGAAGATCTCGACATTATGTACATGATGAGCTGATTTTAAATCAATGAGTGTAAGTTCAGATGATCTATTCTGCTACTGACTATGAACAACTCGGTGCTGAGACGATTAAAGTTTGCCGATTGATAATGAAGATGAGATCACTGATGAGGGGTATACGTGCTTCTTTTTATTCGCCTCACGGTCCAGGCGAAGACTTATCCCCTTCTTCTTTTTCAATGTCTTTATTATAGATTAATTGTATTTGAACTTATAAATATTTAAATTTATAATAAATATTTGATTTTTATATTAATTTAATTCATTTTAATTAATTTCTATTTTTTTAATATTAATTATTTTCAAAAATATTTTTAAATTATTACTGATGAGGAGGTTAGTTAGTTGGTATGTTTTAGAGAGTTAAAAACGAATTACTGTAAATATCACTAATTTTTTATTTTTGTTTAATAGATGTATATTTTTAAAAAAATTCTAAATTATTACATATAAAGTTACCGACGACTTAAGTAAATCAATATATTTTAGAGAGTTGGAAAAACAATTACTGCAAATACTATTATCACTTTTTACTTACTAATAAAATAATAAATAATTTTTTTAATGACTATATTTGTTAAATTCACCGAAGAAAATGCTAGCGAATAAAAAAATTACTAATAAAATGATATTTATTTTTTATATCAATGATATCTTATATTCATTGAAAAAGTATTGACAAAATAAAATAAATAATTTTTTTAAATATGTTTTTATATCAGTAAAGTCGTGATAAAATTATTATTAATAAACTCATTGAAAAACTATATATCATCTATGAAAGTTTTCTTGATGAATCATTTTTGTTTGTGAGTCTGACAGGAAAATACATTTAGACGAATGGCTATATATGTCTAATAGTATATCATCTACGAAGAGAATACAGGTCCAAGCAAGTTTTTCTAAGATTCATCACATTCTACTTTACATGGAGAGCAATTGGTGTCTTATTGTTCTGTTGTACCATGGTATTCTTCCTGGGCAAATTTTTTTTTTCCTTTTTCAAGGTTTATCAGTTCATGTGGCAATTATTGTCTTGTGTTCAAGGTCAATAATTTGAAGTCACCACCAACTTTCTAAAGCTCGTTAAGTAAAAGTTAGATTGCGGTACTTTAGCAGATGTTGATGTATCCTGTGGAGATGGCGAGAAAGAATGGAAAGCTAGCTCTTAAATGAGTCCACGAGGCACAATTTGCTGCATTTGCGTTGAGAAGTATTCTCTATTAACGTGGCTGTAAGAAGTGTTCAAATGCGTTATTTCATTTCAAGCAATCATCCCTGTACATTGATATGACATTAGAGTTGACTAATCCAGAGTTATTAAACTTGGCTAGAAAGTTGATGCGGAATTTAGCCTATGCTATACTAGAGTTTAAAAATACTATATGGAAATTAATTTAAAATCTAATTTGATTTTTTTAATAATATTATTTGATTTAAATTTAAAACGATGTTTTTCTGAGTTTTGTAACTGTGAAGAATCCAATAATGACATCAAAAAACTGGGGCAAAAAATTAATATGGAATAGGAAGTGACACTTTCGTTGGTTCTAGTTCATGATTGATGTTAACAGGAAGTGGACCTTTAACAACTTCCCAGAAACAACAAAGCTATCGGATTCTCTGTTCCCACATGATGCTACTAAAATACAAATTTCCTTCTCTATTATTATATCCGTTATTTTTAATGTAAATTAGCTTGGAGAAATAAAATCGCATGTCATGTGATGATTTAGAAGAGGGAAATAATAAATGAGAGGCTGTGGAGGTGTGAATAAGATAATGCAGAGAAGGAAGAGGGAAAGCGTTCAAGTTACTGACACTTTTCTTGTTTATTACTAGGGTTTTGGGATCAAAGCTCACAGCACAATTTTTTATTAGCAGCTTCTTGTCATGATGACCAGGAAGCAAATTGCGTAGAAGTCAGCTCTCGGTGTTGTTAGATTAAGCTTATCACCCCTCTGTTTTAGGGAGTTGTTTGCAGTTGAGCAGTACAGTCAAATATGAGACAGCAACAACTTTATCAGTTGCTATACAAAGATTTATGCTATGTTGTTCAGTTCTGACTCCATTTTCATGAGCATTGCTAGTTACTGGCAACTGTATAGTAAAAAAATTATAAGCCTCTCCATGCCCATTTTATGTGCGAACAGATTGTATATACAAGAGGACAACATCTAGTGATATTAGCAGGAATTTGGTATAGCCAAACAGCCACAAATATATTCCCTTCTATTCTGAAACTTTCCTCGGCATCATGTTCTCTTCAACCCTCCAATCTCTCAGGCTCGCACATTACAAGGCTTTCAGAAAACAGTTGGCTCTATATTCTGCAAGTTGCAACAAGCATGATATGACACTTCCTTTCCTGACAAGAATAGATTCATGTACTGTTGTTTCACTCCCTATAACTAACTAATCAATGAGCAGGCTACAAGCCAATTGTTCTTAAAAAATTCCCTTCATTATTGCTGTATGATTTCTGTGAAGCTTCTTAAAGTGTAAGCCAATCTCAAAGCACTAATGGGCATGTAAATAAAGAGAAAAAAAGTAGTTCATGTGAATTTGATGTGGCACCAACTCCCAACTGCGTTCTGATTAAATTCTACGCGTTGCTGTAAATTATAGCTCAAACCCCAATAGATTAGCCTTTCCATTGCTGTAAATTATGGTTCAAAACCCAAATGATTAACCTTTCCATGCAAATGGTGATCTGGGTTGGTGGGGATTTCTTGGAAACACGTAAAGCCAAAAGAGAAGAACTCCATCCCAGTGGGATTTTGTGTTCTTCATGGTTGTCACTCTCACGTTTCCCGACGTTTTTAGGTGCTTCGACAGCTACCTAATGCTGGGATTAATGCTATAAAAGAAATTTGGAATTCATCTTTTTCGGTAACCAAACCAGGAATAAAGTTGTGACTTACAGAGAGATTCAAAGCCTTACCCGCGCATGGATTACTAGTTAATGATGATGGATCAATCAGCTTTGGGCACTACTAACCAATCGACAAGCCTTTTCCCATGTGTTCAGGACCATAAAAATTAAAATAGAAACTTGATGTGGTAGTAGGACCATAAAAATTTTCAATAATTAAACATGATGGGTGTTTTCTGATGTGGTAGGAGCCGTCACTTGATCATCTCACCTTAACAAACTTAAGGCCTAAGTCAATCATCACCTGAAATTAAAAGGGGTGAGAAAAAAAAAATTACCTTTTAGTGTATAGTCTAGCCAATGGGGGAAAAAACACAAGGAACAGAAATCATAAAATCGCTAATGCCTTGATGGGATGCTAGACACTAAAATAATAATAACAATAATTAAAAAAAAAAGAGAAAAAGATCCTTTGTAACCTTCCTTGAAGAGCAGATTCAACATCCTTCAACACAACAGTTTGCTTGTCATGATAAGGGAACATGCCCCTGCTGTAGGACAAGACCATCCTGTGGTCCATAGCACAAAAGCATGCTTCCTCTTTTGTCTTCTGTTTTTCTTTTTAAATTAATTTTTTATTATTTTTATATCATATTAAAAATAAATTTCAAAAAATAAATAACAATCTTATAGCATGCAATATCATCACTAATTATCCCACAAATACTCTCTTGCTTTCCATTTTCATTATCCCTTGCTTTTAAACTAGTCAGAGGTGAGTTGGGAGTAGCAGTTGGTGGTGGGTCATTGGCTATCCAGACAATTTATTTCTCTAGCAGAAACTGACCCACAAGTATTGTTCCATCACATAATACCCAAGATGTTTTATTGTAAATTTATGATTAATCTCCCTTCCCCTTCTGTAATTAGTAGTAATCAATTAAATATATTTATAAATAAATATTTTCATGCAAATTGATATATCACTTGATTAATATTAAGATTTGAATCCCACAAATGATAACTGATTGGTCTTTCGTTATTCAAAATATTAATCCTAGTTAAAAAAATCATGATTAATATTAAAATCCCTCGCTAATTTATCTCTTTTAATTATTCCTTTCTCTTTATATCACTCGTTAAAGCCTAGGAATGGAGTTGAGGGCAAACCATGATCGCTTCCTAGACTCGCAAATGATGCTGGCATTCAGACCAGGTCCAGGTCCAACCTCTTTTATGCCTTTGCCCTCTTTCTCCTTTTCTTATTTACTTATTATTATATATTTTTTTTATATAAATATGAACTGGCAAAAGTGATTAAACAAAGAAACCATGAAGGTTTCTGCCTCAATCTTCTTCTTCTTCTTCGTCTTTTTTAATAATAATAAAAAAAAAACTCTCCTTTCTTTTTCCTTTCTTAAAGGTTTTCTTGCCTGCCTTTCCATATCTCTATCCTTGTAAAACGAATTTTCCTTGTAAAAAAAAATTAAAAAGAGAGTTCAAAAAAGCACCTACCCTGGTCAGCTTTTAAACAAACATTTTCTTCTTACCACAAGCCAAGAAAGAAACTCCCATCTCTCTTAAATCTCAGATCTCTCTCCCCCTCCCTATCTCTCTCCATATTGAAGAACCCAATCGAAGTTTATTCCATATCTTCATCGAAAGAATTGTTCTTGTTCTTCACAATGAGAGATATAGTTTCTTGTTTTAGTGAAAATGCCATACAAGTCTCTCATTCTTCATGTTCTAGTTATTCAAACAATGCTTGTATCTCTCCAAGCCTAACCCCATCTGTCCAAAATGCAGTCTCTTGCTTATATAAAATCATCCTCTCAACGGAAAAACAACTCTTGGCCAAAGTGTCTTGGTGCAAAAACCACACTACTCAAGGCCTCAGCATTAAATTTGGCACTGACCCTTCAACTTCTTTCAAACTCAGTACACATACCAGGCTCTTTAGAAAGATGAAAGGCAACAAATTGATTGAATCTGATACTGTAAAGATCGAAGTCTTCTGGGATCTTTCTTCTGCTAAATATGGGTTAGGACCTGAACCTGTTGAAGGGTTTTATGTCCTGGTCATGGTTGATTCAGAAATAGGCCTGATTCTGGGTGATGTAGGAGAAGAAACTTTGACCAAGAAGTTCAAAACTAGCAGCACCCCAATTGCTAAAGTCACTCTTATTTCAAGGCAAGAGCATTGTTCAGGCAATACTTTATATGCTACGAAGGCACAGTTTTGTGACACAGGAATTCAACATGACATTGTGATCAGATGTAGTGGAGAAAATGAAGGCTCGAAGCATCCAGTTTTATCTGTATGTATTGATAAGAAGACAGTGATTCGTGTAAAGAGGCTGCAATGGAATTTTAGAGGCAACCAGACAATTTTTCTTGATGGATTGCTTGTTGATCTGTTGTGGGATGTCCATGACTGGTTCTATAATCCTGGTTCTGGCTATGCTGTTTTCATGTTCAGGACAAGAAGTGGAATGGATAGCAGACTGTGGTTGGAGGAGAAGTTAGTGCAGAAAGATCAAGAAAGAGTTGAATTCTCTTTGTTGATTTATGCCAGTAAGAGCCCTTGAAGGAAATTTCACTAACTTCATCGATGCTTTATTTTTTTTTGTGTTGGTTTTCCTTTCATCTTGAAAGGCATAGATACTTGAATTCTTGTGATCATATAAGAAATAATTTTAGTTGTTCAGAAGCAGAAATGTGAAATTCAGATATAAAAATCTAACTAGTTGGTTCTTAATTTTATCTGTCCGTCTCTCTTTCTGTGTTTTTTTAGACCGATTTTTCTTCTTTTCTCTAGGCTAAGGATGGCATAGACCAAATTATATGATATCTGCAATTTGAAGTGCTAGTGAATGGGAAGGTTCGAATTAGCTAAAAGGGGAGACAAAAAGCAAGGTCACTAAGGAGATTGTGAAGAATAGCGATGAAGATTGCTTTTTTGGCCTTAAAATGATAAAATAAAGTTGAATATCATGATATTGATTCGTACATTTTTACCATTTATGGATTTCCCCTTTTTTTAAAGTTTAAGAAAATTGTTTTGTGTTTATGCTGGTGATTTTTCCTAAGGTCATGGATTGACCTCAATCCAAGTCTTGAACCAAGTCGAACTCCATGTAAATTCTCGTAACCATGGCCTTAAGACATGCCGTGGATCCTTGCTTTCTCTGTAAAAGATCAATTCACAACATAAATGGAGATCATACTTGTTTACAACATAATGTTTCTTTAATTCACGTGTTATGATATTCTATATAGCTTTCAAATGATTTTTCGGATGATCAACCAGCAAGTTGCATCGATGAAAATTAACGGGACGCCGAACAAATCTTGCGCTATCTTTCCTCGTACAGTCTTCATCCTAAATCGCCATCTCATCCTTTAGGATTTGAAATTCGAGGGGTAAACATTAGAAATCCCAAATATAAACCATTAGCACATCTCTCGGAACGTTCCCAAGATATCATTAACGCTAATTGCTGTGGTTATGCAGCACATAACTGATTGGTCTTCTCTCTGTTCTCCTGTTTACTTGAAGACCCCAAGGTGTAAATGTCTGACATCGGACAGCGTTCTCCTGTTACTGCTTATGTCGTTACTTGTAAGCGTACGAGGACAATACTATGGGTTCATTTGACAACATCACAGATTGCTATGCTTTTAACTTCAAGTAGGAATTATGCTTTTTTCAAGAGTCAAAATTAGACTGAGAAATTCATTCTCACCTCTCTGAATTTTATGGGCTGGGATCCACATTTTTGCAGTATAAATGCAGGGGCAATTAAAGCTGGCGCCGTGCAATTAAGCCAAGTTGGAACAAGCTTGTGATCTTTAGACACGAGTCAACTCAACTCAATTCAATTTGATACAGAAGAACTTTGCCCCACAAATTCAATCCAAGCTTTCGACATCATAATTCAATTAATTGGAACATCCAAGCTTGTATTTGTTCCAAACAGGGTACCAAGACTTCAATGCTTGATTTGTCTTCACTTATACCTCAATGTTCCCCTCGTATTACCATTTGGCCTGCCATTAAAACCGTTGTCTTTGTTTGGACAGGCGAAGTTCCATTTTCATGACAGTGGATTTCGCACAACTCTTGGACATTTTTCAGTACATCACTCCTTGATTACAGAGTCAGAGGAGGTGAGGATCTTTTACCGCACAACCGTGATCCATAAGGCACTTTGGGTATCTCTTAATATTTTACTGACATAAAAGTGTTTTATGAAAAAAAGAGAGAACATCATAACACATAGACACGTCTAGAAACGGACTGGTAAAGCAAAAAGGAGAGGAAAGGGGACTGGTAAAGGGAAAGGTTTGTGAAGACGAGAATGGTAGCTAGCTAGGTCAGATTTGCTTTGTGAAATCCATCATCTTCATGTTGCTTCCAACAAGTTTCTCCTATTCCCCGGCGAGGTTGTTTCTTCTTGTTTTTTAGTTACAAGGAAGGTCCGATTCCTCTTAAATTTCTTAACGACATCACATTGTCCTTCTGAAATTAAATTCCAATACTGTTTACGGGGCATCTCAGAGCACTATGTGGTCATGACATCAGGCATGCGAGAATTTAATGTCTGTCTCCATTTGATTGCCAACGAGGGCTTGGTTTAGTAGTGGAAGGAGCTTGTCTTTTTTTATTATCATAGGTTCAAGCTCTGACGTGCATGCTTGTTATTCCCGTGGTGTCTTACATGTCTACTAAATTTGCAGAATCTTCAGTGGACCGTGGGGATTAGTCATGGTACGTGCAAGTTGACCCGGACATTCTACGTACCTCAAAAAAAAAAAAAAAAAAAGTAAAGTCGGTTAAAGCTGTCAATCTTGTGGGCACTTGCAAAAACCAAAGAGCAGAAATTGACACCCCCACTACGGTTTCTTGAGGGACCGTCAACTTAGCCAAAAACTGCCATTCAGATTCAATACTGTTAGGCACACCGGCACAAAACGAGATCCAAATAAAATCCCAGTCAATATTTGGCAAAATTTCTCTCATTTTGTCCAAATTCTTGACATAAAACTGGAAATCATCATGGGCACGTAATTGAAAAACAAAAAGGGGTGGGGGCGTGCATGAACTTAAGATATGCTTTCTTGAATTGTAACTTTGGGTGCTTGCATATATAATCATTAAGAGCATGCATTCTGCCATTCTGGCAAGGAAAACTTTTACCGAATAGAGTGCCGGTCAATCCATGACATGGCACTGTGTGGGTCTATACTGTTGGTTCATGTCATAACTCTATCATCCGTAGAACTGAAGACCACATCACCTGTCTTTGGGCAATTGCCAGGCATTTTCTCTCTCTCGAAAGCCACCGTATTTCCTGTTTCAAAGGCCATCCACTTTAATGCTGCAAGTGCACTGAGTGGCTTCCCTAGTATTGTTAGAATGCAGTACGATGCCTTTTCTTGAGACTTACGGTTCACTCTCGTAAACGATGCCGTATGTTTTTTTTTTAAATTACTTAACTTACAAAATATTTTTTTTTAAATAGAACCGTACTCTTAGTCAAAGGAATTCCGGGTGAGAAAAAAATTAAAAAAATAAATTAAATTAAAAAAATAAAAAGTAATTAAAAAAATCTAATTATAAAAAAACTGATTAAATTAATTAAAATATTTAAAAAACCACCAGTTTTGTTTGGTTTGGTATCTGTTTAATAAGCCAAACTAAACAAAATCGAATTGAAAAAATCTATAAAGTTAAATGAAAAAAATCAAGCCAAATCGAAATCAAACCTATTGAAAATCACAAAAAAAACCCAAAAACAATAAAGTTTTTGATTTTTAATATAAAATAACTAAACTAAACCGAAACGAATAAAAATAAGTCGGTTGAGTTTCAGTTTTTGTTCTAAAATAACCGAAGTGAAACCAATCAGTTTAAACTAGTTTTGGTTAGTTTAAACCAATTTTGGTTTTGGTTTTGTTTTAGTTTTTTTTTTAAATCTAATTTAATTATTATTTTAAATAAAAAATAAATTAAATAAGAAATAATCATCCCTACCGCACCCTTGTTAGGCGTGATTGAAAACTTAAGAGCAGGGAGGCCCTTTTTTCTTAGGCAGGTGGGCTTGAACCTATTATTTGTTGGGAGAACGGCTAACTAAATCGAAGAATTCATGTGCAGGTAGGCTTGCAAGTCCAGATTAGAGCAATATTGGGCCCATGGAATGCTAAATATTGTTCTTTCCTCGAAAACAATGGTCGTTTATTGGTTAATATTTAATGTTAGTAAAACGATCTGGCGTTGCTCTGGGAACAAATATTATTTCTTTTCCTTCTCATTTTCTTATACAATTAATTCGTAGGCAGATTGTTTTGCAAGTTATATTGAAATCCGAAAAGTCTTGATCAGTAATATTTCATTATTCAAAATATATTTTTATTTGGATTTAGTCGAGGGTTTTTATTTGTTTTCTCCAAGATGACTCAAATTAATACAGAAACAACATTAGGGTTTAGTTTATAATTCATGTTTTAATTCATTATTTATAGAAGAACTATATCATTTACAAACTAATCGAAAAGCCAAAAATAAAATAAAATAAAATAAAATCCTTTAGATAAAAGCATGGTAAATACGCTGCTATATATCTTGTGATTTCTCCGGAGAGGATAGCAAGAACGGATAAATATTGTCCGACACAAGTCCATGCATCACTACATGCCTCTCATGTCTTCCAAATTATTGCCCCCAGCAAGATATTGCTCAGTCATTCTTAAGTATCATTCACCTATGCAAGGTACAGAGAGGGCTGCTCTGCTCCCATATGTACGCAGTACTACAACATGCTGTTGCATTTCCATAAGAGTCGGACACAGATCTCAACATATCTGTGCATATATGCTTGAGGTATTTTCTATGCACAGTTTAAGGCTGGTTTCTTTTTGTTGGATGGATTAATTTCAAGTTGTTCTTTCGATAGTTCTGACAGCACCAGGCACCAGCTTAATCATGACTAATGTTGTTTTGGCAACTTGTCCATGTGTGCCTTTGCAAGTTGCACCTACAGCTATTTTTGACGTTTGGGGCCAGCTACATGGTCTGTATCTTTATCACTGCGGTCACCTTATCACTAAGCATGACTTTAATGTTGGATTTGTTACATCATTAGTCATCTCCTTTTCTTCCAGTCACCTCCTGAATTAAATTTTATCTTAAGGTGGTTCCCCTTGTCCGTTTCGTGATGCCCCATCTAGAATTATGCATTCATGGGAAATGCCATGATTAGGCGCAATGTAAACTTGAGAGAGGAAGGGTATGGAGAGGCAGGTAGATCTTTACTACAACAGGAAAGTGAAAAGAACTCAAGAACAGGTTTGTACAGTTTTAAGTCATCTTGCATCAAGAAGGACATAGAGATTAAGGAAGTGCAGATAAGAGGATATTGACATTGAGCTTATTTGATCCTGCCATTGATATTACCTTGTCTTATGCGAAATCAACATTAAAACCATTAAAAACTGGATGAACAAGAAAACAGACTAAAAATCAAATATTCGAGAGATCATAGACGATGAAACTTACTACAATCTTTAGGGTGGCATATGCATTTCAACCCAATGCCACAATTTCCACTAGTTTTTTGGCACTCATTACAGATATCTGGCACATGATGAGGAATGCCAAATGATATCGTTGTACCCAATTCGTACCCCTTGTAGTCATCATCTTTTGAAGAACTTCAATTCTCCTGACTGTAATGTGAACAGTTGAATTCTTTTGGATGAAAAGCCTTGCCAAGATTTTCAAGGTCATTAACAAGTAAGCAGGAATAATAAGGGGCTTCAAGATTTTTCCCTTGAGTTCAAGCAGAACCTGCACATGGATTCAATTGACTGCATGTTAGACATAAATGATGGCATGGGAGAGTTACTATTTAAGCAGTTGAAGAGAAGAAGCGTATTGGGCTGTGGAGGAGTATATATGAAAACCAGCAGATAAAAGTGAAGGAGAGAAATAGTGCCTCGAAGAGGAACAAGAAGGGTGAGAAATGGTTAGTGTTTTGCTTGCATAATTAATGGAGGAGGCTGGAAAAAGACCAAGAGAGGTTCTAAAGTACAGTTTCTGAGATCTGCATAGGATCATGTGGTTTAATGGGGATGTAGCAGTTGAATTTGGACTGAAGAAGGGAGTCTGAATTTGGAATTTTCCACGAGGTCTAGAATGTATGCATTTTCTCAATGGTGAGGGTGACAAGAAGAACAAGATATGCATTTCTTTTCTTTTCTTCTTTTCTGGTTAATCTTTGGATCAATGATGAACAGGTAAAGAAATATTCAAGAAGTCCTGTTCTTCATGACTAGATGAAAGCAGATTACTTAGAATCCACTTCTATTCATGATCAAGGATAAAGAAACAAAACAGGAGAGAATCTACTTTTATTCTCGCAATGTATCTTATTTCCCGTGTTTTTTTTAATCCCTAGGTGGAAACTGGCACGGCACCTTCGATAAAAAAGAAAAAAATATTCTTTCTCAAAATGTTTTCATAGGTTCCATCTTTTATGGAATTTGAAATGTCACAAGGGCCGTTTATACTTTCTGCAATTCCTATTTTCCAGTGAAATGTTGCCTTTGCCATATCCTCTATTGAGATTCTGTTCATCCCTTCGTTCTCACCATTCTAGTAGCTTATGATATGCGAGTATGTGACTGATAGGTCATTAGCCCACATACTGGTTAATTCTCATTGTGCTAGTGCATTTTCTCAAATACAGCAGAGCTAGAGCCAATATAAATTCTGGATTGGGAAATATTAATTTGAGAATAGAGTAAGGAAAAAGTAGTCATAGAACCATTTTAATCTGTCCTTTGTTTTGTTCGTTTACATTTTTCTTTTTGGAATTCCTTGTGCCATCTGAGAAGAATAGTTGAGCTAGGCAGACAGTGCTGTTAACAAGGGTGATGGGACATTCAAGATGAAGGCTAATCCAATCTTTGATGGATCATTGATTACGTTACATGAGGTTTTGCAACAAAGTAAAAAAAAAGAAGTAATTTTATCACCTTTTGACTAACAGGTGTAAGATTCAGCAGTGCAAGTGAAAGATAATGATCCTGGGCATGTAAATTTCACAGTTGGGAAACCTGTCTATTCATCAGAAAGATGATAAAAAAGCAAGATGACCATAAAACATTTCCACGATATAGAAGTTGAAAATACATGAGAGCGAGCTAGAGGAAATAGCCACTAAAAATTATACAAAGCAAACACATAATGATTTCACACTTTATAGCACACATACAAGTACCAGTTTCATGTCTTTTATCATCATGAGATGTTTTAGATCATGCAGCTGGCTTAACACGAACATATGGGAAACAAAGCACCGCAATTTTATCAATAGCTGCTGAAAATGTAGCAGAATATTCAACATGGTTAGGATGGCTCTGAAATGCAGCATAGTCTTCCTTCTTGTCGAATGTCATGGAGAAGGAATGAGTAAAGCCTTGTGTAAGCATCTCTGGACCTTCAGTATCTTGCCCCCTGTCAAGACCAAAACGCAACATAATAGTGCTTGAATTGACCAACAAGTTATAGAATAAGCTAAGGGCTTAATAAAAATATTAGACTCACCATTCGAAGGACTTGACAAGATCAACCTCTGAAACCAGCTTCTCCATCCCCTTTATAATTTCCTCGATCACAACACCTTCCTTAAACTTAACAACCACCAAGTGCTTGATCTCTCCCATGGCTCCTGCACCAAGTGCCCCAACCAAAACCTAGAATATATACACACACAAATATTATTCATGTGTCAAATTCCAGTCTTGTCTGTCCAGTACAACTGTCAAACCCCAAGACGCATTTTCACCACTAGGGTTAGCAAAACATCAGGACCCTTTCTTGGATAGCATATGCAGCTTAACATGTATAAAAAGTACAATAAATGCATTGCATGGCCTATTGACCCACTATTCAGCAATTTCTTTCCTTCACCTCACAGCAAAAATTGTCCAGTTTCCATTGTCTTGACCCTTGGCTTTTGCACATGAATGGGGTCCTTGATGTTTAGTGCCATGTATCTTGCTTGAAATTTGAAATCTGAATTAGTGTGATCCTAACTTTTTTCCACAGACCTGATTATCACACATGACAGGCCTTCTGCTCTCTTTGTTTTTGATGTGTGTGGAATAATTTTGGAGTGGGGAGTACTTTTGTTTTGACAGTACTCCTTTCCTCACTGAAATTTAAGCATACAATTGTTATTGCTGAACTTTCCTCCATGTCCTTCCCCATGTGCTCCTTTCTTGGACTTAATAAATGGATGCCATCTCCCTTCTTATCTTTTAGGAATCTTCATTTCAGCCCTTCACAAAAAAGGGGAAGTTGTAAGGTTACTATCATGAAGATCATTTCACTTCCAAAAACACATATGAAGATCATGATTTAGGACATTTCAGTTTCCATGCACATTGCAAAGGCATGGTTAGCCTGATTTCATTTATTACTTTTTCCATTAGAATTTGGCTAAAGTATTTGGAAAAGCGCGTGGTTCAAATTATACTTTTTTAAAAAATAATTTTTTTATTTAAAAATATTTTTTTATGTTTTGAAATTAATGTGGTATGTTAAAAATAATTTTTTAAAAATAAAAAAAAATATTATTTTAATATATTTTTAAATAAAAAACATTTTAAAACACAACCTCTACTGCACTGTTAAACACCACTTGCAGCCGACACAGTCAATTCATAGATTTGTTTTAGATTCTCATCCAAGCAATGATCATCGAGGTTCAACAAAGGTTTTTCATACTCTTTTCACATGTTGTTTCAAATCTGAACATTGATAAGGAGTTCTCTTACTTTGTGGTTGGAGTTGCCGGTTAAACCACAGACATTGGACTATCCAAACAAGCAATCTTCTTTAATTATTGAGAAAGCATGCCCACATGAAGATCTTGACCATCTTTGTTTAAAATGCCATTAGCTAGCTTAATAGCCATTATAGAAAGCAACTGACAAGAAATGCTGGACATTACCATTGCCAATGATCCAAGCTAACCTGGCAATGTCATCGTGTGATTAATTACATTAAATTTTTTACCTTAAATTATTCGAAGTCTTAGTGTGTGCGTGGTAAATATGTGAAAAGTATTTTTTTAATTATGTGCTTGCTTTTTTACATTAATTTAATAAAAAAAACAGTTTAAAAACGAAAACAAATACTCTTATCTATAAGCTCATTGATTGCTGATTGGTTAGTTAATAAAATATTCCTGAACTGGGTGATAAATTCCTAATTAATCAATTAATCATGAGACTGCATCCTCTTAAACTAATCAAATTAAGCCGTTGGCATGACTTATGAATATGATGTTAACAGAAAAATTAGTCTTCAAAAGAATACTGCTATGAAACACTCCATGAAAGGCCTCTGACCGTATCAAATGTGCCTTCACTATCCAATGACATGAAGAGGAAAATAAATTATATTATGTACCAAAACTCGAGGGACCAAAACACAATTTTATTGATGGCTATGCAGTAGATTAAGGTAGCTGATCAACGAGTCACGAAAGAAGTCAGTAGACGTTGTTATATCATTTCTTTAAAGCAATTAGGAGTTATTTGGGAACGCAGTTAAATTGTGTTTTTAAAAAATTTAAAATTTTTTATTTTTTATTTTTATTAAAATTTAATATAGTTTATATGTTTTGGATCGTTTTAATGTGCTGATGTTAAAAATAATTTTTAAAAAATAAAAAAACATTATTGATATATATTTCAGCACAAAAAGCAATTCTTATTACACTGACAAACATACTTTTAATGATGGAACTGAGTTCCACAGTTCTTTCCTTATTTTTATTTGTTATTATTAAACCATCACATTAGGGTTTGTATGTAGCATAAACAAACAATTAGAGTCTTATGGTTCAATACAAGATTTGTAATGACCTTCAGAATTTTAATTTTTTGAACTTTACACGCTGCCAAACTTATTATCCATGATAACAAGCTAATTTCATACCCATTAAATTTGAAATTTAACTAAACCCAAGATTAATGTGCTGAGGGTGTTGCTGCACCGCAACTAAATTTAAAAATAATAAATCCCTAATTAGATTTATATCTAATTAAATTTGATATGTAGCCAAGTTTAAAAATGCTGGTACGATAATTTGCCAAATTTTATTTAGTTACACTCAATATGATGCTAAACTTATAGAATACTATCTTAAATATTGTCAATTGATAGCCATTTTCAAGTTATGTTGCGCTTGATTAATCATATTTTGGGATGTTTGCAATAGTATTAGTAATAATAATTGTTTTTTGAAATATATTTTTATTAAAAATATATTAAAATAATATTTTAAAACAAAAAAAATCTAAAAAATAATGAAGTAGTAGTTCAATCGCTAAACCAAACAGCTCTAATATATAAAGACTTCGTTCCGTGGAGGTATGATGGGCAAAAAAATTTAAGAATAACGAAGACATTTTGAAGTTGTAATTGAGTTTGTGCCACATCTATTCTAATTATTTGTTATTAAAGTGTAGAGTAATTTTCAAAAATGTTTTTTAATTAAAAAAATAATTTTTTAATTTGTTGTGCAATAAAAATCATCAAAGAAATTAAAGATTTACCTTGTTTATTCCCGAGTTCATGGCTTTGAGTGATATTCGGTGTACTAAAATTCAAGGAGTTACAAAAATACATGATGTATCTTGCGAATTCCAAACCCACAGTTAAAGTTCCGGGGGCTAGAAATTCGTTTGGAGGTGTTTCGTAGAGGATCATCATGGTATGAACTTAAATAGTCTACTCTACCTCCAAAACCCACTTCAAATGCTGTAATAAGAGCTCTAGTTTTGAAAAATTAAGGTGATTTTTAATGGCATTTATGTCTTTATAAAATATTGTTTATTCAAGAATTGTCCACACGAAAAGATAAATACAAGAATAAAAAAGAGTGAAGAAAAATAGAAATGAAACATTATTTTTAGCATCAGTAAAAATATATTTATTATTTTTGATGGATTTGGTTATGATTTTATCTATTTTCTTTGTTTTTATTTTTTATTTCAAATTTAAAATCAAGGTAAATAAAAATAAAAAATAAGTTTTTGAAAATAAATAATTTTCTTATGGATTTATATATGATTTTCAATTTTCTTTTTATTTTTATCCTCGTCTTAAAAAAGACCATAAAATAGCTTTTGATATATTTACCTTTAAGTGCTCTAAACATTAAATTTTATTTTTCCTAATTCATGTGTTTAACTGGTTTTGCAGGACCTTCCTAATTAAAAATTCAATTTTTTTTTTCTAAATAAACCCATCCTTGAGTCAAATGTTATTTCTATGAAAAAAGAAAACTGAAAATTAAAGAAGAAAAAGAAAAATTAAAACCGTAAAGGGCCTCTAAGCAAAATAGGAGAAAAATAGGCCCGAGCCCATTAAAAATCAAAGCCGATTAAACACCAAGTCCATTTTAATTTTCAATTCACAGGCTGAAAGATTCAGGAATTTACCAGAAAGTTCGTCAATCTTCCTCAATCAGCGTCCAACTTCGTCATCCAGAATACACTAGATGTCCCCTCTTGCTTCATATAAATACGCAGCATGTCCCTTCTTTCGTACAACATCAAGGAAAACAAGCACAAGAAGTAATCAAAATATCAGTAGCACCTCATCAAAGTAAGCAAACGAGCGATTTTGTGAAGAAGAAGAAGGATGGCAATGATTCCGAGCTTCTTTAACAACCGCCGAGGCAGCAGCATCCTCGACACGTTCTCCGCATTCGACATTTGGGATCCACTCAAAGAGTTCCCTTTCCTTTCCACCTCAAATTCTCTCCTTTCTCGTGAAAATTCAGCCTTTGTCAACACCCGCATTGATTGGAAAGAGACACCAGAAGCCCATGTCTTCAAGGCTGATATTAATGCTCTTAAAAAAGAGTAAGTGAAGGTCGAAATTGAAGATGACAGGAGTCTCAAGATCAACTTCGAATGGAATGTGATCAAGGAAGACAAGAGTGATACATGGCATAGGGTGGAGCGAAGCAGAGGCAAGTTCTTGAGGAGGTTTAGGCTGCCTGAGAATGCAAAAATGGATCAGGTCAAGGCTTCTATGGAACATGGAGTGCTTACCGTGACTGTGCCTAAAGAAGAGATCAAGAAACCTGATGTCAAGGCTATTGAAATCTCTGGTTGAACGAGATACCTCTTTTGAGAATTGTGTCTTTTTTGTCTTTTACAAATGGTCGAAAGGCTTGGTCTCATCGTCAGTATGCAGAGAGGAGTAATGTAATCAAAACTTTCGCTAATAAATTCTCATGTGTCTTTCTCGGTTGCTTGTAATTTTGTGTCGTATCTTGATTTTTTATGTTCCCTTCCCTCCCTTCGTAAATCTCATTGAGGCGTAAGAGGTAGAAGGATGCATTCAGAACATAAATTGTTCATCATATCGAGTATACTTTGAATTTCTTAGCTAGAATAATCTGGAGATGGAAGTCGGTTTCTGGTAGCATCTCGTTTCTATACGCCCCATGCTTGCTAGTCCATAATATCGTGGTGAGATAATGACCATCGATCATATTGTTGATAATAGATGGATGCAGTGACAGCGATGCTTTATACAGATCTAGTCGTCCAAAAGATCATGGTAGCCCCTGGTTTAAGTATGCAACATTGAAGTTATTGAATTTCCCAGGATAACAAAGAGCTGAGAATTTTCGTCATTGACCATTAGTTTTTAAGTTTTGAGCTGCTCAGCATAACATTGAAGCTATTATGCAACTATTCCTTGAATTTTTTAATCTGGAGTGTTGGTTATATATATATATGAAAATAATATTTTTTTTATATTAATATATCAAAATTATATAAAAAATATTATGTTAAGAAAGTAAAAATTATCACAATATTAAATGAATTTTTAATGCTGTAAATAATCGGTCAATTTTATTTATACAAGGTTCTGATTAAAATTACAATAGATAGTTTTCAACTTTTACACGTGATTATCAATCAATCATTAATTATATATAAATAAATAAATAGAGGAGGAATTATTATTTATTTTCTTGCACTCACTTAAGACCGTTTCAAATTTATGGACCCTTAAGTTGATATTTAATGGCATTTTCCCACCTATGTTATTCTTAATTCAAGAATTAGATGTCTATACATTAAATTCTTATTTACATGATTTATGTTTTTTATTTATTTACAAGACCTTTCGTATATTAAAAATATTATGATAATAGTTGATTTTTAAAGTGTTATTTTATTTAAAAATATATTAAAATAATATTTTAAAAATACTTTAAAAATATAAAAATAAAACTTGAGCCCATTAAAAAATCAAACCCAATTGAATATCATATCCACACATTTTCAATTCACAACCGAGGGCTCAGGAATTTACGAGAAAGTTCTTCAATCTTATCTGATGTTGGTTGGACCCAGAATCCTCCTGGTTCAGCGTACCACTCGATCGTCCAGAACAAACCAGATGCCTCCTTTACTTATGAATACCCGACCTGTCCCGCCTCTGCACAGAAAAATCGAGAGCAAGAAAGAAGCAATCAAAACATTACAGCAAGCAAACGAAGATTAATTCTCTGAAAAAAAAAGAAGTAAAATATGGCAACGATTCCAAGCTTGACAACCGACGAGCCAACAGTATTTTCGACCCAGTCTCTGCATTCGACGTTTGGGATCCACTTAAAGACTTCCCTTTCACTTCCCCTCATTCACTCATATCTCGTGAAAACTCAGCCTTTGTCAACACCCGCATTGATTGGAAAGAGACCCAAGAAGCCCATGTATTCGAGGCAGATCTTCCGGGGCTTAAAAAAGAGGAAGTGAAGGTTGAAATCGAAGATGACAGGGTGCTTCAGATCAGAGGAGAGGAATGTGGAGAAGGAAGACAAGAGCGATACGTGGCTTAGGGTGGAGGGTAGCCGTGGCAAGTTCCTGAGGAGGTTCAGGCTGCCTGAGAATGCAAAAATGGATCAGGTCAAGGCTTCTATGGAGAACGGGGTTCTTACTGTCACTGTGCCTAAAGAGGAAGTCAAGAAACCTGAAGTCAAGGCGATTGAAATCTCTAGCTAACTGAATGAGAGAATGCCTATTGGATATTCTGTGTTTGTAAGAATTGTTCTTCTTTTGTGTTTTTCTAAGTGGTTGGAAGTTCTCTGTTACTGTCAGTGTGCACAAAGAATTCATCTATTATACCTAACAGTTTTGCTAATCTCTTTCTTTTTGTTAGTTTACTGTTTTCGTAATTCTCATATGTCCTTAACCATCCGCCCAAAAGGTTTTGGCAATAATGCTGTTGCCTGTTGGTATTTTCTTTTCTACCTGACATTCATGTCTTTTGTCCTCTTCCTGTAATGCATCGCGAGAGAACGCCTTGATGAAGACAAATGCCGGCCTCGTTTGTCTGCAAAATATCTTTGTATGCCAAGTAAAGTAGTGAATTTGGGCCCTATACTAGATTTAGCACCTTGAGTTTTTACCTGGTTTCAAGAGACACCATCTGGGCATCTTGTCTTCGTAGGAATTAGCTAACTAGTACGATAGCACACTTCGATATTCTTTAATACACTATGAGAGTTTTAACAAACAGTCGAGTTTAAATTTCGGTTTTCAGATTATAATATAATCCTAAAAATCAGAGAAATTCTTTCAACAATGCTATGAAGTTTCTTTACAATATATTTTTATACTTTCTTGATCGCCTTGAGATGTAAAGAGAGAGAAATGGTGGAAATAATAATGGATATAATGTGTAATGGAGTGGATGTTCTCCACATATAAAATTAAAGGTATTATTGATGTTAAAATATAAATTAATAAATTGAATTTAAAATTTATAATATTGACTACTACGAGTTTTAATGAATAGAAGAATTGGAGAATATTAAAATAAATATGTTTTGAAAATGAGAAAATAATAATAATAATAATCTGTGAAACATCTCAGTTTATAGTCTAAATAGTCTTTTTAATATCTTAAGAACTTCACTCTACAGATAGATATGATGGATAATGCTTCCTCTCTTGGACCATCAATTTTTTTTTTATAATAATAATGAAGACATTTAGGAAATTGTGATTTAGTAGCAGAGTTTATGCTACACACCTACTCTAATAGTTAGGTATATTTATTTTATTTATTTGGTATTGTGGTGTAAAATGTTTTTTTAAAATATTTTTTAATTAAAAATATATTAAAATAATTTTTTATTTTAAACATTAACATATTAAAATTATCTAAAAATTTACCTTGATTTTTCCCAAGTTACATATTCGGTGTGAAATAGAAATTCATGATGGTATGAATCTTAATAGTGTTGCTCCAAAACCCACTCCAAATGTTTGCAATCAAATATTTTAAATGGCATTTCTATCTTTTTAAAATATTGTTTATTCAAGAAATGTTCACACGAAGAGATAGATATAAGAATAAAAAAGAGTGAAGAAAAATAGAAATAAAATAATTATTTTCAGTATAGGTTAAAATATTTTTATTATTTTTTATGGATTTATATATGATTTTATCTTTCTTTTTATTTTTATCTCCCCTCTTAAAATAGACCATGTAATAATAGCTTTTGATATATTTACCTTTTAGTATTCTAAACATTAAATTTTATTTTCCTAATTCATGTGGTTAACCGGTCTTGGAGGACCTTCCCAGTTAGAAATTCAAAATTTTGATTTTTTAGAAATAAACCCATCCTTTCTATGAAAAAGAAATCTGAAAATTAAAGAAGAAGAAGAAAAAGAAAAATTAAAACCGTAGAGGGTCTGTAAGCAAAATAGGAGAAAAATAAGCCCGAGCCCATTAAAAATCAAAGCCTATTAAACACCAAGTCCATTTTAATTTTCAATTAACAAGCAGAAGGATTCAGGAATTTACCAGAAAGTTCGTTAATCTTCCTCAATCAGCGTCCAACTTCGTCATCCAGAATACACTAGATGTCTCCTCTTGCTTCATATAAATACGCAGCATGTTCCGTCATTCGTACAACATCAAGGAAAACAAGCACAAGAAGCAATCAAAATATCAGTAGCACCTCATCAAAGTAAGCAAACGAGTGATTTTGTGAAGAAGAAGAAGAAGGATGGCAATGATTCCGAGCTTCTTTAACAACCGCCGAGGCGGCAGCATCTTCGACACATTCTCCGCATTCGACATTTGGGATCCACTCAAAGAGTTCCCTTTCACTTCCACCTCAAATTCTCTCCTTTCTCGTGAAAATTCAGCCTTTGTCAACACCCGCATTGATTGGAAAGAGACACCAGAAGCCCATGTCTTCAAGGCAGATCTTCCAGGACTTAAAAAAGAGGAAGTGAAGGTCGAAATTGAAGATGACAGGCTCCTTCCGATTAGCGGAGAAAGGGTCGTGGAGAAGGAAGACAAGAACGATACATGGCTTAGGGCGGAGCGAAGCCGTGGCAAGTTCTTGAGGAGGTTTAGGCTGCCTGAGAACGCAAAAATGGATCAGGTCAAGGCTTCTATGGAAAATGGAGTTCTTACCGTGACTGTGCCTAAAGAAGAGATCAAGAAACCTGACGTCAAGGCTATTGAAATCTCTGGTTGAACGAGATAATACCTCTTTTGAGAATTGTGTGACTTTTTAGCTCTTGTGTGCTCATTTACTAGTAGAAAGGTTTGGTCTCCTCGCTAGTCCACAGAGAGGAGTAATGTAATAAAAAAATTTGCTAATAAAATTTCTTGTGTCTTGCTCGGTTGCCTGTAATTTTGTGCGTATCTTGATTTTTGATGTTCTCTTCCCTCCCAAATCTCTTTGAGGCGTAAGAATTAGAAGGATGCATTTAGAACACAAATTTTATTTAGAACATATATTTTTGAAAATTTCGAATTTTCGGTAATGTGATATATTTAATTAAAAATATATTAAAATAATTTTTTTTATTTTTTATTTTTTCGTATAAGTTTCTGATCAAAAGTCTATTATTTTTGCAGTTACATAACTAGAAACTGGTATCTGCAATTAAAAAAAGTAGATTTAAAAACAGAAGATTAAGTCAACTAGAGAACCAATTGAAAACAGAGGAAGTATCAATTTTATTTTAAATAATTTATATTATAATTTTAAGTGATTATAAAATCATTAAAGAAAGGAACATAATTCAATGATTTTTTTTTCAATCAAATAGAAAAAAAAAGTTATTTTCATGAAAAAAACCCACTTCAAGTATATCATTTATAGCTTATTAGCTTTCATGCTGCGTGTATTTTAAGAAAAATTTAATTCTAATTATTATAATAAATAATAATAAAATAATAAAAAATATTATACGAAAAAAACATGGTTTTCATAAGGTTAGTACTTTGGTAGATAATTTTATCCATGTAAATCAAAATATGTATGTATTGATTGACAAGCATATTAAAATTGATATGATATAAGTAATTTTAAAAAATAAAAATCATATCAACTCTTACATGTGATTATCAATCATTATATATATCTTTATTTACATGAATGGAGGATGAAATTATTTATTTTCTTCCACTCAATTAAGCCCGTTTCAAATTCAGGGACCATTAAGTTGACATTTAATGGCATTTTCCCACCTATAATATTCTTAATTCAAGAACCTATCTAAGTGCTTTTCCAATTATATGTCTATAGTTTAAATTCTTATTTTCATAATTCATATCTTTTCATTTTTTAATTATTCTTTATTAAAGTTTATTTAGTATTATGATAGTGGTTAACTTTTAAAATATTTTTTATTTAAAAATATATTAAAATATTATTATTTTTTTAAAAAATTCATTTATAACATCATACAATATGAAAACATATAAAAAAATTAATTTTTAAAAAAATTAAAATTTTCAAAAACATTTTTAAGCTCTAACAAGCTAAAAATCTTTTAAGGCAGGAAAACTGAAAATATGATTAAAAAAAGAATTATAACAGTAGAACTGGCCCATGAGAAAAATAGAAAACAAAGGCTTCAGATAATTAAAAAGTAAAGCCCAATTGAATATCAAATCTACACACTTTCAATTCACAACCGAGGACCCAGGAATTTACGAGAAAGTTCTTCAATCTTATCTGATGTTGGTTGGACCCAGAATCGTCCTGGTTCAGCGTACTGCTCGATCTTCCAGAATAAACCAGATGCCTCCTTTACTTACAAATACCCGACCTGTCCCGCCTCTGCACAGAAAAGATCGAGAACAAGAAGAAGCAATCAAAACATTAGCAGCAAGTAAACGAAGATTAATTCTCTGAAAAAAGAAGTAAAAGATGGCAACGATTCCAAGCTTCTTTTACAATCGACGAGCCAACAGCATTTTCGACCCAGTCTCTGTATTCGACGTTTGGGATCCACTCAAAGACTTCACTTTCACTTCCCCTAATTCACTCATCTCTCGTGAAAACTCAGCCTTTGTCAACACCCGCATTGATTGGAAAGAGACCCTAGAAGCCCATGTATTCGAGGCAGATCTTCCGGGGCTTAAAAAAGAGGAAGTGAAGGTCGAAATCGAAGATGACAGGGTGCTTCAGATTAGCGGAGAGAGGAATGTGGAGAAGGAAGACAAGAATGATACATGGCATCGTGTGGAGCGTAGCTGTGGCAAGTTCTTGAGGAGGTTCAGGCTGCCTGAGAATGCGAAAATGGATCAGGTCAAGGCTTCTATGGAGAACGGGGTTCTTACTGTCACTGTGCCTAAAGAGGAAGTCAAGAAACCTGACGTCAAGGCGATTGAAATCTCTAGTTAACTGACTTAGAGAATGCCTGTTAAATATTCTGTGTCTGTAAGAATTGTTCTTTTGTGTTTTTACAAGTGGTTGGAAGTTCTCTGTTACTGTTTGTGTGCTTAAAGGATTCAATCTATTATGAAGGTAACATAACATTTTGCTAATTTTTTTTTTGTTAGTTTACTGTTTTCGTGATTCTCATATGTTCTTAACCATTCGCCCAGGTTTTGGCAATAATGCTGTTGGTAGTTTCTTTTCTACCTTACATTCACGTCTTTTGTCCTCTTCCTGTAAAGAAAAGAAGGACAAATGCCGGCCTCGTTTGTCTGCAAAATATCATTGTATGCCAAGTAAAGTGGTGAATTTGAGTCCTGTACAAGGTTTAGTACCTTGAGTTGTGGCCTGGTTTCAAAAGACACCTTCCGGGCATTTTGTCTTCGTAGGAATCAGTCCTATACTATCATAGGTTTAACTGCCAGTCACGAGTTTAAATTTCGGCTTTCAGATAATAATAGAGCCCTCAAAATCAGAGAAGTTCTTTCAACAATCCTGTGAAGTTTCTTTACAATATATTCTTGTACTTCATTGATCGCCCTGAACTTCAACATAGACTGGAAGGCTCTCTTAACGGCAAATCCAAACCCCATCAAGCCAAAGCTATAATCACAAATTTATCATAGAATTAGAATCTCATCCTGTGTTACAATAAATATATTTAACGTCTTATAATAATTAGTAGTTTATAGGTATTACTTCATACAGATGGAATCAAAATCATCCTGAAGGCTTCATAAGAGCAACAAAAGACCTCTAGGAGAAACATCAAAAGTACAGTCTCGGATTCTCACCAAAGCTACCATCTCCATTTGATTGCCACGATCAAATTTGTAACGTCCTTCCATCGCCTGCTATTTTTACCTAGTGGTTGTAGAAGTCGTACCGGGGTTTTCACCTTGAAGAACTCCAGTGTTAAAGAAGACTCTTCACTTCCACCTATATTATACCTTCAAAAATCTGTTGAGCGATCTGCTGACCAAATCCTTCACATATCCCAGAAACAATTGTTCCAAAAACTAGTGTGCCTATAGTATTGCAAGGATAACACTGATTGAAAATATTCTCGAATCTATTGTAGCTATTAAAGTGAAGCTTCAATGGCAACCCTGCAAAACACCTCGATTTGTAAGTTTATGTATCTGCAGTTGGAGAAAATTATTAAATATTGTTAATTCTTAAGTGTTTTTAACATTAAAAAAAGCATTGTTTAATTAAAACGATAATAGTGCATAATTGATTTTTAAAAATTCTTGATTGTTATTCTCTATTGCTAATTGGTGCTAATAATCAATTTCCAAAAAAAATAAAATGATTTTGGGCTTTGACTTGGGTAACCATAACCAAACACCAAGCATCAATGTAGGGACTGTGAAGAAGAACCTCTGATTGAATAGTATCTCCGGCGAAATTCGTTATTGAAACCTTGGCGGCTATCCGGTGGAAGCTTCATACGCAGCTCTGTGAAATATCTTAGTCTACAAGCTTCTTCACTCTCGTCGAACAACTTCTCAACCATAACATCTTGATGAAGCTGCTTAGAAAGTTCTTCTATAAGTTTCTCTTGATCTGGCATAGGAATTTGTTTGAATGCCTCTGTGACATAATCATCATCTGCCTTTGCTAGACCTTTGTGCATTGGTCAATGGAACAATTAAGGAAGTCCTTCAGTTCCTCTGCCTTGGGAACCCACTGGTCTAAGAACCTGCAAGCTTTTGACTCCAGTTTTCTTCGCATCAGTGTCATTGCACCCTAATGTGACATTGAAGTCTGTCTGTGTTAAGATGGTATGTGCAACCAGAATTTGAAATATTTTTTCCAGAGAATTGAGCTCATGCGCAAGAAGGCTGTAGCATAGGAAGAAGTGGGTGCGTGCAAGTAATTCCTAGGAAGGCGAGTAGTTTGGCTTTTGGCCTTGTGCCAAAATGCATCGTCCCATCTTTCTTGGTTGTTTAGTTTTGTTATTTTTTTTTGGAAATTAGAGTTGAATGTGACCCTTAATTTCTTAAGTGAATGAGCTGAAAAGGATAAAAGGATGCCATATACATTGCAAACTAATGGTCATTTTCAAAGTAAGCTGTTTAATTATTTGTTTTTGTGTTTTAAAAATAATTTTATTTTTTTTATTTTTTATTTATTTTAAATTAATATTTTTTAGTATTTTTAAATCATTTTAATATGTTGAGATCAAAAATAATTTTTTAAAAATAAAAAAAATATTATTTTAATAAATTTATAAGTAAATAACATTTTAAAAAATAACTATAATTAAATTTTCAAATAAACTCACTCAAGAATAGTATAAAATAAGAACTTCGCTTTACAGATAGGAATGATGAGAAATGCACCCTCTCCCCTTGAACATCAAATAATAATAATAATCAACGTAATAATAATAACAATAATAACATTAATATTTATAAAATTGTTATTTAGGAGTAGAGTTTGTTCTACATCTATTTTATTGATGTTGTGGTGTAGAATGTTTGTTAAAAGTTTATTTTATTAAAAATATATTAAAATAATTTTTTATTTTTTAATATCAACACATTAAAATTATTAAAAAAATATATAAAAAACATTAATTTTATATTTTTTCAGACAAAAATACTTAAAAAGCATATTACAATACAAAAATAAGCACTCGCATTTATCTAGCACATTTGCTAAGCATACCATATGATAATCACGTGACTAGCTTGATATTGTATTGAGTACTAAAATTAATGGTGATTCTTTTCAAACATGTGAAAAAACAATTAAATTGAGTGTTTTTTTAAGGTTTAAACCCTGGGATTAAAAACCAGTTATTAATAAAAAAAAAAGAAATTCTAAACTGATAAAATCTATTTTACTTTAATGGGTTTTTTTATTTGGGTCTGGTTTTTCACGAGATTTTTACAATGGCGTTGAATTATTTTTACAGTTTTTTAAGCTTTTCAAAGTTACTATTGAATTTTTTTTACAGTGATCCAGGGGTTGTCTTCCTCACCAAGAGCTTTCCCAACCCCTAAACAACTTAATGGAATTTCTTACGAGGATCTTAAAACGGAATCCATAGATCATCTGTTGTATACAAAAGGGAAATCAAACATCAGAAAGCCCAAAAGCAAAATACGAAACCAAGGCTTAGGCCCATTATATATTCCAGCCCAATCGGCCCTCATTTTAAATCTACAGCCACAAAGAAACAGGAACTTTCGAGCAAGTTCCTCAATTTCTGAAATTAAAATCTGGGTGTGGACCCAGAATTTTCCTGAAACAGGGTCCGAGGCGACCGTCTGGAATGTACCAGATGGCTCGTTTAGTTATTATAAATACCAATCCGTGTCGCCTCGCATTTGACATTGAGAAATCAAGAACAAGGAAGCGGTCAGGTGATTTACAGAAACCCATCAAGCTACAAGATTTTCTGGGAAAGATGGAAATGATTCCAGGTTTCTTAGATAACTACCGAGGAAGAAGCATTATCGATCCATTCTCTTCTTTTGATATTTGGAATCCGTTCAAGGACTTTTCTCCTTTCACTTCCCCCTCAAATTCTCTCCTTTCTCATGAAAATTCAGTTTTTGTAAACACCCGTGTGGATTGGAAAGAGACACCAGAAGCCCATGTCTTCAAGGCAGATCTTCCGGGGCTTAAAAAAGAGGAAGTGAAGGTCGAAGTTGAAGATGACAGGGTGCTACAGATAAGCGGAGAAAGGAATGTAGAGAAGGAAGACAAGAACGATACATGGCATAGGGTGGAGCGAAGCAGTGGCAAGTTCTTGAGGAGGTTTAGGCTGCCTGAGGAAAGAGACACCAGAAGCCCATGTCTTCAAGGCAGATCTTCCAGGGATGCAAAAATGGATCAGGTCAAGGCTTCTATGGAAAACGGAGTTCTTACTGTGACTGTGCCTAAAGAGGAGCTCAAGAAACCTGGTGACGGTGTCAAGGCTATCGAAATCTCTGGTTAACTGAATGAGAGAATGCCCATTGAATATCATGTGCTTGTAAGAATTTTGGGTTTTTTAGTGTTCAAATGTATTATGTAACTAAATAGTTTTGCTAATAACAGTTCTTGTTTCATCATAAGAATTGACATCATCAATTATATTCTGATTTTCATAGAACAATCTGGAGTTCTAATCTTAGTTTCTTGCAACATCTCAATATTTTGACACACCATACTTGCTCGTGTAATGTCCGAAGTGCTTTCATTAGAAAGTTTCCAATCTTAACGTTCTCTGCAAGTTAAATATGTTCAAAATGCTGATGAAAAACACAGCTATAAATGAAGCATTTACAAAGGAATAGGTTTTATAGAAAAGCAGGGCCGAATACATAATTGATGTGCTTGAAAAGGATAATGCCGAGGTATCAGTCGCCTGCCTTCGCTCCAAGTTCAGTCAGACTTGTTGCCAAACCAATGCTAGTTGAAAGCAAGCACTCCTTCACAAAACAATAAAACGTTCCAGCGGTAGGCATTTGTTGAATGCCTCGATGACATAACACTTTATATATAAAAGCTTGCTTCATCGGTTGAATGTACAAACCTTCTTGAAACCCACAAATCTAACATCCTACAAAGCATTTTACATTGTCATTCCTTGCATCACTAATATTATTCGAAAGTAAACTATTGATTTTTTTTTTAGTTTTACAAAAATTATTTTTAATATCAAGATAATAATAATAATAATAATAATAGTTTTAAACAAAATTAGAGTTCAAATTTTATTGAAATTATAGAATAAACACAACTCCAATTACAGCCGGTAAAGTTGTGATTTCAAAAAATAAAGCATGATCATGTGTAAATGTTTTTTATTCCACAATACTAAGAACATGAGAATGTTAGTCTTTAAAATTATGTAGGATTTGTCATATCAATCATTTATATGAATTAATTATTTAATTTTCTGGGTTTTTTTTTAATAAAGTATGATAATAGAGAATTTTTAAGCTAACAATTTAAAATTCTTCTTAAAACATTTTTTGATGATTATTTTTGTTAAAATCAAGTAAGATTTCATGTTATGATTTTTTTGCTAAGATATTTAACAAAAAAACCTTGAGAAATAAATTTAAAGGGCTCGTAAATTTTTCAAAAGTTTATTTTGGCATAGGAGTTTAATGCTATCTATTTAGTATTTACACACTTATTATCATTCAACCGAGCGCTTTTTTTTTTTTTTAAAAATAATAATAATAAACATGATATTTTTACAAAATCAATGTTTTAATTATTCAACAATCTTTTTTTTTTTCATTTATAGATCTTGATCCTTTATTCCTTTTTCCTCATTTTTAATTGAAAAATGACTTTATAAACATTTTATTGGATGTAATACGTATGTTTGAATTAATTTGTGTGATGAAAAATTAATAATCTTATGATAATAAAATATTAATTAATTTTCAAAGGAGTTAAGAATTTTAAATCCAAATTAGAGATGATATGGTTCTAACACTAAATTTATTTTGTCAAACTTAATACAACACAAACAAAGATAATTATATATATTGACTTCTCCATTAATCAATATGAGATTTTCAAAATAATCATTGAACAACAATATTTTTTTTTCAAAATTTAAAATTTAGATTATAAAATTAAAAAAATTAATCATTATATTAGAAAAAAATTAAATAGTTTTAAAACTGTATTTATAAATAAAATTGAATCACCAGCAGCAAATAATTTTTTTTTAAAAAAATACAGGCCTGGAAGCATAATAGTAACATAGGCTTAAAGCCCATGAAGAAATCAAACCCAAATAAAAACATGTCCATAAATTTAAACCCAGAATTTACTAGAAACTTCATCAGACTTCGGATTCTTATGGGACCCAGAATCTTCCTCGATCAGTTACCAAGTCTCATCATCAACAATATTCCAGATTCTTCTTTGTCTCCTATAAATACCCATCCTGTCTCATCACTCGCTCATCATCAGGAAAACCAAGAACCAAAAGCAATAAAGAATTCAACAGCTACCCATTAAACTAAGCGATTCTTTAACAAAGAAGGGAGAAAAAGATGGCAATGATTCCAAGCTTCTTTGACAACCGCCGCGGCAGAAGCATTTTTGATTCATTCTCTTCTTTCGACATTTGGGATCCATTCAAGGACTTCACTCCCTTCACTTCCTCCTCAAATTCTCTCCTTTCTTGTGAAAATGCAGCTTCTGTGAACACCCGCATTGATTGGAAAGAGACCCCAGAAGCTCATGTGTTTAAGGCAGATCTACCTGGGCTTAAAAAGGAGGAAGTGAAGGTCGTCATCGAAGATGACAGAGTGCTTCAAATTAGCGGAGAGAGAAATGTGGAGAAGGAAGACAAGAACGATACATGGCATCTCGTGGAGCGTAGCAGTGGCAAGTTCTTGAGGAGGTTCAGGCTGCCCGAGAATGCGAAAACAAATGAGGTAAAGGCTTCTATGGAGAATGGGGTTCTTATTGTCACTGTGCCTAAAAAGGATGTCAAGAAACCTGATGTCAAGGCTATTGAAATCTCTAGCTGAATGACATGATTAATACCTTTTAAAAAAAAAAAAAATGAAAAGGCGCGATATAAAGTATGTTAAACTTTTGTTCTTCTTCTTCTTCCTTTTTTTTTCCTGTTCTAATAGAATCAAATTCAACTAAATACTGAAGAGATTATTAAAGGTTACAAGCTCACTATCAATCACTGCAGCAATCTGTAGATCAATTCTGTTGATAGTTTAATCCATTATTTTCCCTCATTAACTATGATGCTCGCAAAATCATGGCGTTGGTAGACTTTTTGTTTCTTAAAAATGTGTCCATGGGATCTTTGAACAAGTAGCTTCTCTGTATTCATTTCACATTCTGCAAGTCCTGGTTTATATTTAGTTCATTATGGAATCGAGAATGAAATGGATGTAGAAATTGCTGGAAACCATCTGAACTAAAGCTCAATTTATTACGTGTCAATTACAAACGAGTTGAACGGCATCTCTTTCGGAACAAGCAATTCGAGTTGTTCTCTATTTTATTTGTCTCGCAGCCCTGACGAAAACCTTGAAGGCAGGAATGTATGTACATCATTGCAACGAGTTTACTTAGTCTTCATCTGTTGGCTGCCTTTTCCTTCGCCAAACTAGGCGCAGAAAAATGATTCTGAGAAAGCAAAAGCCTAATGTACAACTGTCATCATAAGCTTCATGAAAACTATCATGGGACTGCAGACTACAGAGTTTTGGTAAGACAGCAAAGAGTTGCAAGGAGAATGGTTTTTCATCGCTCAGTGCATTCCAATTATACAATTTGCAAGTTAGAACAACAGAATATGATTATTGCTTAGGAGGACGGTAATATCCATAGAAAGCAAAGAAGGCCTGTATCATAGTGAGGATGAGTAGAACAACAGCAGCTAAAGCTGATATGAAGGACCATGGGGTGTCAGTAAGTATGCTTGAACCCTGCCCATCTAACATGCCAATTGTTACTGTAGTGCTCGTTGACATCCTCAAACACTTTTGACAGGTAACTCCTCTGAATATCGGAAGTAACATCCTTGCCAACATTATTGAAGAAACGAGCAACTTCCTCGTCGGTTCCGCAGTAATTCTCAAACTATTTTGTAGTCACATAGAAACCCCGCATCACTAGGGGCGTTGATGAGGCAGCCCATGAAGGTAACATAACTTGTAATGTGTTTTGAACAATGGTTATAGCATTGTTCAAATGCAACACAATTGAGTATGACAGACGTAGTGAAATCATCTACTGTTAAAAGTGGGATCTCAAGGACTCCTTTGCTGAATTCGATTTCCAAGAAGCTGACAGTCTCCCTTGGCTTGAACTTCATTCCAGCTTGATGGAGCTTCTTGGCAGATTGAATCAATTTAAGGAATGGACTGATCTTTCTAGGTACTTCTTGGGATGAAGGGATGATAGTCGAGCGAAACAAATCTAGTGAATGCTTCCCTCTAGTGTCTTTATACCTTCTTAGGACTTCAGGAGGTCTATGTGCTGCATAATCAAAAAATTCCAAGGCAAGCTCCGTCAGGGATGAAACATTTTGTTTTCTTGAAGATAAGATTGAGGTCTCGAACAGAGTTTCAAGAACAAAGAAGGGAATTTGGTTCTCTAACCTGAGAAGATCACGCATGATAAAGAAAAACATCCGTGCCATATTGAATATAGGGTCACCAATATCTGTTTGCACTATCCCTCCAACGATGCAGAAGAGCTCAATAATGAAACATCCATCAAGCACCATCATCTCAAGGAATTCTTGTCTGCTACATTCGATAGTCTCAGAGTAACAATCTCTTATCTTCTCCTCAATCGGCGCTATGGCTTTGACGAATTCGTTGATTCCAATACCATGTTGCTGTGTTCGAGCAAGAACACCACCAAGAAACCGCCGTTTGTGTTCTTCGATCATCCTGAGATGCACTTTGCCGTGGTGGTAAGGACCAATGGAGACAATATGGGGCTGATCTGCCTTCTTGTTAATCTCGACGAGGCTTTGAGGGACTCTAAAGATGCAACAAGAGCGCTTGTCGGCTGATTTGTTTAACAATTTTGGCAATAGCTTAGTCTTTTTTTCCAATGATTTTAGCCATTGCCTGTCTGCCTTCGTGATGCTAGTGACATGTTCATCAGATGTTCCTGCATTTTCCTGGATTTGGTCTCCGATGAGCCTTAATTCTGTTTCCATGTATTTCCTCAGAGAATTTCAGCAGATTCAAAACACAATTCACATAATAATCTTATTCAGATTCTAAAATCCCCCTAGTAATTCCTTAGATAGGAAGTAACATGGAACAAAAAAAGAAGAAGATGAAGCTCAAAGTTCGGAGGAAAGTTCCCGCATTTTTTCAAGTTGTATTGGTTTCCATTAAACTATTCTGAGGTCAATTTATTTATTTTATAAATTTATTCTTGGTAGATTTCTTGCCGGACATTTCAAACCTCCTCTGCAGATACAACACTATTCCTAGCTTCTGCCCGACCTCTGGACTTGTTCTCAAGACGTCAAAATATGATCATATCCAATAAAATATTCAGATTGAGAAGTTTCAAGGAAATAGAACAAGGTGGTTTCCAATATAATACAATCAAACCTCTTCATCTCATTGCATTATCCAAAATAGCAGGAGGCAACCTACTGAACATGTGTTCCCGAGGTCAACTGGAAAATCAAGTCGTAACTGCTACTCGGTTTCTCCTAGCCTTCTCTGATGGAAGACAAGATGCCATGAAAACATGCACTGTTGAAGTGGACTTTAGCCGAGGGCATGACTCATGAAAGTTAATTAATGCCAAGTGGGTTCGGCACTGGACCCTCCATAACGTGCACAACAACCTTCAAAGCAATATTGCTAGTCAACGTAATGATGACATTATTATAAGAAAACCAAGTTTTATTTGCTTGCCCGTCCCCTCGAAGGATAATGGAGCTGGAAGCTCCCATTAAACTTTCACGAATTCCGCCCCGCCACAAAACAACGTGGATCCAAGGATGCCATGAAGCGTTGTAGGCTGAACAAATAAAAAAATAAATAAAAAAATCATAACAACCATCATGTTAGCAGGGAGCGCATTGTTAAAAGATTATTTGAAACAGAGATTCGTATACAAATTAATTAGTATTTGTTCTTTTTATATATTTTTAATTACTACATCACAAATAAACATATTTAAAATAAATCTCAAATTATAATAATACATGTTTTATCTTAAGATATTTTAAGCTATAATATATAGTTTTTTTTTCCAACTAAATCTTTTCAGGTGAATTTCATATAACTTCTTATTTTAGTTTTTATATGAGCTATCCTCTTTTGGATGTATTAACTAAAATCAAGGATATAATTATCAATTATACATATAAAGAATTATTGTACACAACTTTTAATTAGATATAATAACATATAAGCTCCTTATCTTATTAATAAAAGATGCATTTTTCACATCAATATGTGAAGTCTCAATTTTTGATTGAAAAAAATAAATAGAAGTGTATATAAAATAAATATATTTTATTTATACATTAAATTAATATAATTAAATACATAATAATAAATTGAAAACTTATTTTAGCAATTTCTAAGGATAAAATAACATTGGTATCGATGGCTTATATGTACTCCACCAAAGAACGAACTGAGCTTATACTCGCCTGGCCCAGATTACCGCTAATTCTCGTGAGGTACGGACCTCTTAAAAGCCCAAAAAGAAGTAAGAACAAGGGAATGATGTGGGCATGCTTTTATTTCGGTTTTGTTTGGGCCTATTGGACCGTGTCAGGGAACAAATGTTTTTGAAGAAAATGACATTGATATTTTTTGTGATGCATTTTAATTATTATCAACCAAGAATTCACCTTTTGTTTCTAATGTAAATTTATTATTTAATTTATCGAAAAAGATTTATTTAATTGGCTATTAATCGGACCATACATAGCTAAACTGATAAGAAATCTTAGGTTTTTTCTTTATACAATTTTAAATGATAATTAAGAGAATTTACTTTAATTAAAAAAAAAAAACTTAAAATAGAGGTGCCTCTTCTTATAAAACACTATTAATTGAAATAATATTTTTTTAATCAATGATTATTTTTTTAATCTTTTAATATTAAATTTATTTATTTTATTGGATTCTCTCATTCTCATTACATGAATTATAGGTTTGATGGATTAACCTAGTTAACTTAGATTTTTTTTAACTAGATTTTTTAATTTCATCATTTAATATTGGATTGACTGATGATTATACTTTATGATTTATTTTGTTTGTTTTCTATTAGGTTATTTTTGCTTAACAAGTTACCTCAAGTTGACTTAGGTCAGTCATTATTTGTGTTCTTTTTATTTATTTGATTTTTTTTAATTTCATTATTCAACATTGAATTTGTTAAGATTTGAGTTTTATAATTTATTTTAACTTGTTTTCTATGAGAATATATTAGTCTCATTATCAAGGTTATAGATTTTTGTATTTTTATCCTAGTTAAATCAAGTTTTTTTTTCTTTAAAAGGTTATCTTGATCTTATGGCACGAATCACAAGTTATTCAGCATTGAATTTGCTTTTTATTGAGTTACCCTTTTTTTTCTGACCCAAGTTGCGAGTTTGATAAATTAACCCGATTAACTTAATTTTTTTTAATTTCATTATACAATATTGTGTTTGATTGAGAATTAGACTTTATTATTTTTTTTTAATTTTTTTATAGGATTATTATAGTCTCATGGCCTAGAAATAATGCTAAAAAAGTTAACCCTGGTTGTGACTTGGCTCATTTTTTGGGTATTATTACTAAATTTTTTTACAAATTTCATTGTTCAATATTAGGTTTGACATGATTAATTAAGAATTAAGTTTTATAATTTATTTTAATTTTTTTATAGGGTTATATTAGTTTCATGATCAGAGTCATAAATTTAATAGATTAATCCAGATTAAATTAAGTTATTTTTTATTTTTTTAATAAGATTATCTTTGTTTTATGACTGAGATCATAAATTTGATGGATTGAATTAGATTGTTTTTATGTTTTTTTAAATAAATTTTTTTAATCACATCATTTAATATTGAGTTTTTTAATCACATCATTCATATAAAAAAATATTAATAATATATATATATATATAATTTTTTTTTACGTGTAGCTATATAATGACAACAATCACTTCTTCCTCTAGCTATAAATCATGTTAGGAAAAACCCAATCTAGCTAAGTTAACTCCTAACTCATATTAGCATGGAAAATATATCAAGTCTCCCACTATCGATCGAGCACATGAAACTTGGTGCACATTTTTCACGTACATGATTACAAAAATTTCTTCCTTCCTTTCTATTACAATATTCTCTTCTCACATGCCTAGCTTTGGGCACCTACGTTTGAAAGCTGTCTGGCGTGGGGACACGCAACTTGTCCTCTGTCTGAGCCGTGGATCTTCCAGAAAGAAAGGTGTGAACTTTCTGGGGTTTTTCCTGGGTGAAGATACAGCTATCCTCTCGCGCGGCTCCTAAGTGTTCGGTTGTTTGGTGTTGTAGCCTGAGGGATACTCAAGGCTTCAACAAAAGATGCTGCGCAAGAAAGGAGGGGGTTGTAATTTCCTCGAAAATTGGCATCGACTCACGTGGCCTCGGGCCAGCAAAACAACATTTACGACCATTTATACTGTGGATGTACTATGTTTCTCGACTCAACTTTTTGCTCGTTCGATCCTGTGGCCTGATCGACGAGTTGTCTAGGCAAGACCATACGTTGGCATGTCTTCAGGTTAATTATTCCAGAGACCGAGGTGGTTTTATCTGGTCGAAAGATGATCTCTGGCTATTTTATTTTTATTCATAAGAGATGCCAGTGACCAAAAATCAACCACATATTTATTAATAGATAAAGGGATCCCCTTTTTCTTCTTCTTCTTATTTTTTTATGAATGTGAAATGAAATAAGATACTGATTCCATGAAAGTGTACTGTGAAGACATGGGATAAATATAAAATAGTAGGAGAATTATAAAGAAAACTGTGAAAACATCTAGCGGGCACACACTCAATAAGCATGGAAATATATTTTTGTAATATAAATTAAATTCTTGCTTAATCATGCTATAAGATTTCATGGTTTTACTCAGGGAGATATTTCATTAGTATGTGATTAAGAGTTTATTGGTAATTTATTTACTGACATCCTCACTGATGGAATGCTTCCATTGGCTTATTTTTGTTGTTAATACCATCGTCCGTCGCTATATCGGTTAGCAATATAAAAAAACATTTGCCTATGGTTTTATAAACAAAAATTATGCGCAAAAAAAAGTTTCCTACTTGAAATATACCAACAGATTTATCCCGTCGGTGATAGTATAACATACCGACGGATACATACCGTCGATAAAGTTGTCGGTGAGTATTTGAAATACCGACCAAAGATATCCATTTGTTTATTCGTCGGTCATTGTGGTAAGTACTGTCAAATACCGATGGATTAAGTCCGTTGGTAAAGTTGTTGGTGAATATGAAATACCGACCAAATATATCTGTCTGTAAATTCATCGGTGAATGTGACAGCTATTGTCAAATGCTGACGGATATATTCCATCGGTACAACCCTTTATGATTATTTTTTAAATATATTTTAAAAAAATATGTAGAATACATAATATAAAATTATATAAATTAATGGTAATAAAAACCAATAATGCAAATAAATTTTTTATTAAACATCAAAAACAAAAAAAGTAAAGTTAAATAATATTCATTGCAAACTAAATATGTTTCAAAAAAATATTAAATGAACTATTAAAGGTAAACAATATTTATTACAAATTAATATAAAGGTGAAGTTGGAGGAGGAAAAGGAGGCTGGTGGTTATATGACCAAAAAAGATGAGACGCACATGTATAACCACTCTGTGATGCCATGTTCATGATTCGCTTTGAGTTGTGCATAATCCGCTTTGAATTGTGCAAACTCCGCTGATAAGTGGTCGTATTTTTTGGTGAGCTGAGCCATGTGTTGTTGCAAGACCACGAACTATTGATTGAGAGCTCCTAACAATTGAAACACTATAGGCCGCTCGCAAGTTCTCTGCCGTAGTGTTGGAGAGCCCGTAAACCTGATTTTTATCGGGTTCACCGGATGATCCAACCTTCATCCATAAATCCGGATCGAATTCCAGATGGATCAAAGGATTATCCCCATATCTTTCCCTCAACCGGCTATTATAGGTCTCCTGAAAATAAAAAAAGTAATCATTATATTCAATTCAATAAAAATAATAACTTATAAAATAAAATGGTTGAACAAACATACCATAAAGTATTGAGCACGGTTGTCAATGAACTGTTGTGCCATTTTTTGGCAGTCTTGACTCCGCATGTGTGACTCAACAAACATCTCTATTGGGCTCGGCTCGCGTCCAAGAAACGTAGCCTATAATAAAAAAAGATTAATTAACAACATATTAATTTAATGATATATTTCATTTAAATTAATCTTACCATCTATTTCGCATGTGCAGCAAATAGAATAGAGTCGCCGGTATAGCCATGAATTGGTCAATTTTGGTTGCCAGCACAGGACTATGAGCATCGTGTGAATTGCTTAGACATCACATGCTCAAGATAGCGTGGCCATATATCTTCCGGATTGTATATCGGTTTGAAATCCCTTCAAATCTCCACGTCGTTCTCACCTTGGAGACCCTTATCTCTCGCGGTTTTTTTTGCATTTTTTTGTTCTTCATACTAAAAATCACATAACCTACTTCCATTGTGAGAAATTACATTTTGAAACATAAATTTTTGCCTAAAATAAATCTTGTATTATTTTTTATATTACTTAGTTGCCGCGTGATTTTCCCACACCCTCCTCACAACAATGTCTTGCGCATTATCCTAGTCGAATTTATCCTGTGTATAAATAAATAATTTTAAAAAATAATAATTTATTTATAATTATATTAATAATTTATTAGAAATTAGCTGGAAATTAGAAATTAACACCAACCTCTAATCTGTCAAACCATGCATCGATTTGAGGTCTCCATTCAGGATGTCTGGATACCTGACTCTATTGAAATAATGAAATCTTCATCGCCAGTTTAAACATCGATAGTATTACTCGGGCAGCCTTAATGTTTGTGAGCTTGAAAATAAAATAAAACAATAAAATATTGATTAGTTGTTCATAATTTATGTTATAATTTAAAAGAAAAAACTAAAACCTTAGCTAACTTACATTGAAAGGTCGTCATTTCACTGTACCTCGTACTTGCGGGTGAATTGATTTCGCTGCGAAGGCATGCTACATTTGTGCCGTGAACCCGCGCTTGAAGAGGCAACATCAGTTGACGACGTAGGTGGCGTAGGTGCCTCTTCTTGAGAGGCACCTAAGAATAAGTCATCCTCGCTATTAGAAAAACTAGTTGCGACCATACGTGAGCGACGAGTTGTGGTTTTCATTCTACTCATATATATAATTGTATATGAATAATTATATAATTAAATTCAAATGTTAAAAAAAATTTGACAACACCTCCTGTATACTAGATACTACCCAAATCCACAAATCTGCAAATATTGACAAAAGCCATAACCAATTGACTCCATCTATACCAATATTATATATAACATAAGATCTATACATATAACATTCATACCAATTACAAGGTAAATTCAACATTAACAACATATTTAATCATTATATAAATACAAACAATAAAAAATATTCAATAAATTCAAAACAAAATCTAAAATACCAATTAAAATTAATGGAAATAATTAAACACAAATCATGCAATAATGTAGTAAAATTACTAATTATTCCAACATATTCAATTAACTTATTCTAAGGTAAATTCAACATTAACAATTACAATTCAACAAATTATTCAATCATTATATAAATACAAACAATAAAAAATATTCAATAAATTAAAAAAAAAAAACTCTAGACTAACAATTAAAATTAATGCAAATACTTAAACACAAATCATGCAATAATTTAGTAGAATTACTAATTATTCCAACATATTCAATTACTTATTCTAAGGTAAATTCAACATTTACAATTATAATTCAACAAATTATTCAATTATTATGCCAATATAGTAATAAAATATATTGAATATTTTTTTTTGGAAAAAAACTATAGACTTTAGGAATGAAGTATGCTTACCTTAATAATGTGTTTATTTCAAGACTTTATCTACATTATAAAAATACACCAAAACAAAAAAACATAACAAAAAAACATAACAAAAAAATAATTAAAAAAAATCCCTAAAGTAAAATGAAATACAGGAAACATATGCCTTTTAGAAAGGAATTCTGAAGGAATGAGAGGAAATCTTGAAGTAAACGAGAGGAAAAAATTCAAAAAACAGGGGAGATTAAGAAAGGAGGTGATGAAAAAATGAACTAAAGGGGCAGTCACTGGGATTTATAGAGCAGTTTTACCGATAGAAATTAAAAATAATATTATTTTAATTTATTCCATCGGTGAAGTTTCAAAAATCTATAAGTAATTTTTGAATTTCGCACTAACGTTTTGTATTACCCTCCATATTTTTCGCTGTCCATCGGTAATTCAATCTCTAAAATGACAATCAGAGATGCATTTATTGCACCGCTCTTTGAAATTTACATAGTCCGTCGATGATGTTGTCGGTAATAGTGACCCGCCAACAACATATCGACGGACTGGAATCCATCGGTATAGATGTTGATGATAATGACATTTCAAGTAATTATTTTTTAATTCTCTATGAAATGTCAACGGATGTATGTCTGTCGGTATGGTCGTTGGTGATAGTGACATTTCAAGTAATTATTTTTCAACTCTCTGTGAAATGCTGACTGACATTTGTCAGTTGGTATGGACGTTGTTGATAGTGGCTTTTCAAGTAATTATTTTGATTGCTAAACTGTTCATCACACAAAACAATAACAACAATGCTTAAACAATATATAAACTTATAAAATAAATATTTCATATTAAAAAATATATCATCCATAATATATATTACATGAAAAAAATGTTTTGCATGGGGCTTCATTCTGATAGTTAGTCTGAATTTTGTTCTTCTTTGTCGTCAATCGAATAGTCATCATTTTCATCACAATCTTCAATTTCGATATCATCATCTTAATTGACATTTACTTGTCCGCTAGAGATCAAAACAACATTCAACTCCTCTGTGTCAACATCAACAAGACTATTATCGAAAACATGAAAATTTGAATTTTCATCCAAGTTAATTGAAGGAGCAACTAGATATGGTTCAACCAACTCATTAACTTGAAAGACTTCATCTCGCATATTTGTGTCTTTGTTCTCATCCTAAACAAGCTCAACACGACCCCTGGATTTTGTTTTTAAAGTGGACAACCAATCCACTCTTGATCGATCATTTCTAAAAAAAGGGTGTATGTGTAATAAACTTGTTGACATTGCTTTGCGAAAACAAAGACATCGTTTATGTTGCGGAGTCTAGCTTTTGAGTTGATTTCGATCAAACCATAGTACGAATCAACTTTGATTCCTCTGTCAGTCGTGTCGTACCAATAGTATTTGAATAAAAACAATCTATTCTGTTTGCTATGATAATGCAGTTCGACTACCTTTTCTAATCTACCATAGTAATCAACTTCTAACTCACTACTAATCGATCCTTTAACACAAACATCGTTGTTGTATGTCTTTCTTTCATGCCTGTATTCTTCAATATAGAAAACATATCCATTGACAAAATACCTGTTGTAACACTTAACTTTTCTTTCAGGACCCAAGCTTAGTGAAGATAATGACTTAGCAGCATTTCTTCTCATTTGATAAACCTTGTATATAATATACAACAATGAACAGTAAATGAGAATTATGTAATGACATGCATACAATAATTTTGCAAGTGAGAATGCATTTGTGATAATGCTTACTGATTAGTACTTAAAAGTGAATTTTTATCAAGGTTTTATACCATCATTTTGCACTTGAAGTATCAATAACTCCTTAACTAAAGCATGTTTTATAATAACATATCTAAGAATATAAGATACCTTTAATTTGTGGTAAATGTTCATTCTAAATGCAGACTTATCACATAAATAAAAGGATTGATTGATGAGTTTAAGAACTGAAATTGAAAGGACAAAAAGGTAGCCAACTTAGAAAAGAGATGCTGTTGTAGTCCAAATTAAAACACTGTTCGGTAATTGGGTCATACCTAAAGCTGTAGATCTCTGATTTAGATCTACTTTATATAGATGGAAAGGTAAGACATAGGTCTACAACTTTAATAGGAAATCAATACTTAATTCTGCTATTTAAAAGTCTAAATCTTAGCAACAACATAAAAGTTTAAATCTATCTTGTAGCCCAAACATTGTTCAATGTTCAACCCATATCTTGAGTTCTAGAAGTCCAAACGACCTTCATTTTTTTTCTTGGAAAGCTGAGATAATTTCCTACAACTTTTATGTTTTCAAGTATTTCCAATTCTGATATTATCAATGATGTTTTGGGCAGAAAAGAGAAGATAAGGATTATCACCAAGTTAAGAGTTAGCCACCCGCGCATCAATTAGTTATCAAATCAATAGTTTCCAAGTTTGGTCTATAAAAGGAGGTATTTTCCATGCATTTAGGCATCTTGGTTTCCAGATCAAGATCATGCTCTTGCTTTCTCTCTTTTTAATGTTTAAGTTTTGTTTTCATTAATATCAAGTTTATGTCTTTTATTTCCTTTTCTTTACTTAGTTAACTTTTATCTTATTTGTATTCTTATTTTGTTTATTTTTTTTCTTTTATTATGTTTAGTTAAGTTTATTATGTCAAGGTGAAAAGGTTACATTAATGGTGTAAAAATAAGTATAGTGTAAACTCAACATGGACTTTAATGTTTGATACTAATATGTTTTATATTTGTTATCTTGTTCACTCTTTAATACTTTGCTTGTTAAATGACTAATCTAGATTTATGTTGTATAACACTTGGTACAACAAATGCTTGACACTTTCATAGTATAAACTGTATGGTATAACCGACACCTGTGCTTTGAAAGGAACTTGATTTGTTGTTAATATAAGTTATAATCATGAATACCTATCAATATTTATAAATATTAGTATTAATCGAATAAGATAACTAATGTAATCATGTTAACAATTTATAATATGATTGGAACCTCTTTTTTGTATGGTTTCTAATTGACTAATAAGAGTTTATAGTATACTTGTTTGACAAACTATTAGTAGATCCTTTAACCTTGATATTTGTTGTTATCATTATTTAATCCTTACGTTAATATTACATCTCAAAGTTCTCATCAACTTCTTCTTCTTCTTCTACTATTATTATTGTTGTTGTTGTTGTTGTTGTTATTGTTGTAATATTGATCTTATTTATAATTTATATAATTAACCTCCTTGTGGTTTGACCTTAGTCTTGCCGGGTTATTTATTACTTCGACACTTCTACACTTGAAAAAAAAACATCAATCTTTTGATCATGTCACTTATATGTGTTCTGAACTATATGAAAAATTGTTCATCTTGTAATTGAAAGATTTAAGATTCTGTCAGTTATGAGTTATTAGATAGTAAATATTATTGATGTTCCCTGTAAGTGGTAATGAGTGTATTATATACAATATATAATTAACAATATATTATTAATAAAGTTTAATTAGTATTACACATATATACACTTACTGAATAAAAGGTCTCAACTTATCACAATTAAATAAAACATAATTGTGTGCTTGTTTAAACTTTATTTCTGACAAATATCTTCCTCTTACGACATTTTTAGGTGTAGGTCGTCACTGGAAGACACTTCACCATTATCATCATGTCATAGAACGCAATTGATTCTCATTCTTAGATAAGGTTTAAAATAGTATGAGATAAATATTAAGATTTCCTTAACAATATAGGCCTTACATATCAAAGCCTCAACATGCATCTTGTTCTTAACCTTTTTCTTGAGATTGAATAAGTACCTACAATGAATTAATCAAATATTTTCAATGAAGAAAAACAAAAAAATACTTTTATATATGAATTACATTGCAATTGTTATATATAACCGTTCGAATAGGTACATCCATCTATACTAGACCGGTCCTCCAACTTTTGCCTCGAACGGTAAATGTATAGGGAAATGCTCTATTGAGTCAAAAAATGATGAAGAAACTATCATCTCAAGTTTGCATTGTATCTCGATGATATTCATTTCAAGCCTCTCAGTGTGATCAACATTCAACTTGCTGGAGCATAATATCTAAAGAAATGACTGATCTCCGTGAATGCATCTCATATCCTTTTTTGCAACAAATCATGAGAAGCTAATGGGATAAGTGTTTGTATAAACACGTGGTAGTTATGACTCTTTATTCCATACAATCTGCATTCCTCCATATTAACCAGCATTGATATGTTCGAGGCATGTCCATCCAAAAAACATAAACTCTTAAGCCATTTGTAGACTAGTAGTTATGCATTTTTCTCTAACATGAAGCTTACTTTTGATTTTGCGATTCGTGACTCATCATAAAACAACTCTATATTTTTACGGTTATAGAACAAATCTACATCCAAGCTAGCCTTGATGTTGTCCTTTGTCTTCCCCTTCACATCTATGACGGTGTTAAAAATGTTTTCAAACATGTTCTTTTCAATATGCATGACTTCAAGGTTATGGCGGAGAAGATTGGTCTTCCAATAAGGAAGCTCCTAAAAGATACTTTATTTTTTCTAATTATAGGTTAAACCAAAATCAGGGAACTTGTGCTTACTTGATTAGAGACCAAACATAATGTCACTGTACTCTAATACAACATCATGCAATTCTTCACCAGAAAGATGAGGGGATGCAACATCTTTTTCAACTCTGCTAACAAAGAAATCTTTTATATTCTTTCTATACATGTGATTATGTGGTAAGAAATGATGGTAACATTAAAAAAAAAGCTTTACCTCCATTTGGTAGCATAAATGACTTGTTGTTTTTCATGCAGTATGGACATGCTAGTTTCCTATGCGTGCTCCAACCAGAAAGCATTCTATAAGCTGGAAAATCATTGATAGTCCACATCAAAGTCGCCCTCATAAGGAAATTTTTTTTCCTTAATATATCATAAGTCAAAGCTCTGGAGGACCACAACTATATCAACTCATCAATCAACGATCGAAGATAAATATCTATATTCCGGCCTGGGCTGCTCGGACCTGGTATGACCATAGATAAAAATATGAATTTTGGCCTTATACACATCCCTAGTGGCAAGTTATAAACAGTCAGTATGACCGACCAACAAGAATAATTAGCAGTAAATGACTCGAATGGGTTGAATCCGTCTATACACAACCCAAGATGCACGTTTCTTGATTCAGTTAAAAAGTAAGGATGTACACTGTTAAAGTGTTTCCACGCTTCACTGTTAGAAGGATGCACCATTACCCCATCAATCACATCATGTGATTAGTGCCGTGTCATGTGATCAGCAGTCCGTGGTGACATGAATAACCTTTGTAGTTTAGATGTGATTGGGAAGTATCTAGGTTTTTTATATGCCACTAGAGTCTTTCCCCTACCAGTTTTAGGTTTATAATGGGAATGCCCGTATGACATGCACTCGATCATCTCAGTATTTTCAAGATAGTATAACATGCAAAAGTTATGGCACATGTCAATTTTATGGTATTCTAAATTGAGAGGTTTCATCATGGACTTCGTAGTATATAATTCTCTACTAGCTTGTTCCCTTAAGGTAAAATGTTTCTCATCCATTCAATAATCTTGTCATACCCGGCCTCACTCAACTCGTGATCTGACTTGATGGTGAACACCTGTGTTACGATTGATAATTTACTGTGGTTCGTGTAGCCATCCTATGATGGTTCGTCAGAATCTTTTAACAAATCAAAAAACCTAGTTATATCTATATTAAGTTCTTCTTCTATAATTGGACATTGACTGACATTACTTTGATTCATTCTCATTGCATCCATAACCATATTTCTATAATAATTAGTGTTGTCATTTGTAGTTTCATGCATGTTGCTAGAACTAGAAGTTGACTCAACCACCCTTTCTGTCATTCTCCTCTTACTAGCAAATACTTCTCTGTGTGCATACTAACACTAGTAATTCTTCATAAATCCTTTATGTAGAAGATGCATCGTTATAATATCTGGATGCAGATACTTTTTATTTTGACACTTCCTGTATAAACAACTAATATTGTCTCCAGTAAAATTTCTAGGAATAGATGTTGCAAAATTAATAAAACCTTGAAACTCATTATAATAATCCATCATTTACAATCCTTGGGGTGAATCTCGATACATCTATGAACAATCATCCATGACTTCTATCGAACCTTTATAAAATTATAATGACAACATGTATTAATTAACTATGTTAGGTAAATAAATTTGCAAAAATATTGGTTTACTTCAAGATTATCCAACAAATCAATCACAACTTCTCATAAATATTAAATATTCATTATCAATTATCAACATCCATACAAATTAATGCATATATATATCAATTTATGAAAATTACAACTCCGCAATACCATTGATGATAAAAATTAAAACGGACCCATTAAACAAGCTATTAATTTTTTCAAAACAATACATGTAATTAAGTAATTCAATAAAGTTCCAACAATTTACAAACAAATACAATCTTACAAAATCTAAAACAAACCATAACAAGTATAAAATTATACATTCATATACTACAAGTTTGTTTGAGAAATAATAATAAAACATGTACATCTACTAACAAAATACATATATTAAACAAATAATAAAATTCATATTTAAATGTTAAAATTTAAAAAGATAGAATTACTTATAAAAACTGATAAAAATCCGTCGGTAAATTAGAACACGGATGCTGTAATGAGAAGACTTTAAGAAATATGACTTGTTGTGTTGAGAAGAGGGAGATTTTTTTTTTTTGAGGGCTAGTTGTTTGCAGTGGGAGAGAGTTAAGATGGGAAAGAAGAGAGGAGAAATAGGGGAGGAGAGGGTCGATAGAGAGGGGATATATTAACTTTTACCGACGGCTTCACCAACAGACCTATTCTGTCTGTGATTATGTCAATTAGTCTAATGATAAAAAGGACACATCACTATACAAAGCTGTCATTTTGAATCCCTCAGTGATTCCATCAATATTTTCATCGAAGAATCGGTCACGTCACCGTATAGAGCTGACGTTTTGAATCCCTCGATGATGTCGTTGGTAAAAAATACCCACAATAACCTTTATGTCAGCGAACCGCTTTTTTATATATATATATATTCTAAACATTCTATCCTTAATTCTGTCGATAGCTACCGACGGATTAAATTCGGTCGGTAATTGTGACCTCAAATTACCGACAGAATTATTTTGTCGGTAATTCCATTAGTATTAAGCGAATTTCTAGTAGTACCTAGCTGAAAAATAGCTTTGTTAATTTGTTATTACATGCTAAACAAACCCTAACTTCATAAGTATTTCCAATAGGGAAGAGGGCTGTATATGCATATCGATCACATATGGTTGATCTTTATACTAAAGTTCAAATATACGGAGATTCTCTCAACATAACATAAATCGAAGGAAAAGAGGGAAAGTTAAATCTAGTTTGTGATTTAATAATTAAGCAGATTATGTTTCAATACAGAAGAGGACTAATGCAAACCATCAGCTAGAGCCTATGAACATGAAAATTAAGAAGACATTGATGCTTGGGGGTTTGAGATCTACAGCTAAAACTTGAGGTTCTTGATATTTATACCTTGAAGATCTCAAACATGAATCCTAGGAAAGCTGGATATACTGAAGGATCAAGAATTGTCCTAACTTTATTATGTAGTAGTCATAGCCGCATGACAAATCAAAAAACAAAATAAGAGGAAAAACATTTTAAATTATGATCACCAAGAATCTAGCTAGTCCTCCTCCCACAATGTCAGGTCCGTTGAACAAACCATGTCATCCCAATTAAATCCTCTTTGCATAGCTGGCGGGGTTAGGATCAAACCCTCTGCCATGCTATCAAGTAATCCTGGCATGTTAAACAATGCCTCCTCATCAAAGAACAGTGCATTGGGTTGATGGGACACCTTCTCCGAGCAATTGTTAAGGCATGACATCATGACCATTGAAAACGGGTCATCATTAAGAGCCTTCTTTCCATATACCTCAACACTTTGCATGCCAAATAATGAAGGTTTGAAAACATCTTCTATGCCCTTCTCATGTTGATTGAGATCGCTTAAAGCTGGACTCAAAACTTTACTTGAACTTGTCACGCATGAAAAGTTCTTATGATGAGATGGTGAGGGGGAAGAACACGAAGAAGCACTAGGTATAAAGGCCTCAACAGCATCATGCGCAGCTCTTCGTATATCTCTAGCAGAAGACGACTTCGCTCGAGGAAGTATCAAAGCTGAATCAGGAAAATTTATAGTAGCAGTTTCTCCCTTGAGTGCTAAGGCAGCAACGTCATATGCCCTAGCTGCCATTTCTGGGCTAGTGAAGGTCCCTAACCAAATTCTTGATTTCTTGTTCGGTTCGCGCACTTCACACACCCACTTATTCCCATTTCTCTTCCGTACCCCCCTATATACCGGGTGCCGAGTCTCCTTGAACTTCTTCCTTCCTGCTTTCTTCTTCTTCAAGACTGTAACCGGCCTTTCTTGTGCTTGCTTTAGATTATAAATATAATTAATAGGGTTGTTGCATGGCTTGCATGGTAAATTTTGACGCAATGAAGATATTGATGATGATGAATGCTTCTCAAATTCCATATAGACATTAAACAAGAGGAGAATCTAATTGTTCAAAGCAATGCAAGTCAAGCTTGATAGAGTGAGCTTGCAATGCTTTTATTAGTAAGTGAAATAGCTAGGATAGAATGTCATTGTCATGGTCCATGGTATTCATTTATTTGACCATTTTAAATTCCTCTGAGAAATGTTCAATCCGCGCAGTAGACTAGAAAACATACACGGTTTTACACGAGCAACACACTGAGGATCAGTGTTTCACATGTGTAAATAAAAAACATGAGGTCTACGTATAGTAGAGTTTGGATTCTTAATAAGAGGCAGGTTAATGGGAACAGTACTGTTGTCTCTCAAAAGACCAGGCGGCCTTGATTAATGTTGATTGAGGACCGCTTCCTGGTTTAGGTCATCTGATGGTTGCACCGCCTGATACGTACACTGATGCGTATATGGAGATTCATTGAATTGGAAGGGAAGTCGTGGGACCGGAGAAAAGATCGAAAGGAAAAAGGGTGCAGAGAAATTAGCTGGAAAGAGTTTTCCATTTGTCAAAAAAAAAAAAATCCCTTACTTGTAGGAGAAAATTAATCAAAGGAAATACATTCTTTTCTAAAATATTCTTTTAAAATGCTTACACATTAATTAATAAGGATATGATGAGGATTTTTTTTCTTGTTACAATAATTGGAAACTTACTATGATTACTTGAAGTCGTCGTAATTAGAGTCCATACAAGAAAAAAGCCTAAAATAACATAATCCATTAAAGTAATCAAATGACTCTCTCGTTTGAGATAAATTATTTTATAATTTTGATAAAAAAATTTAAAAATCTATGGAAAAAACTGTTTTATAAATATATATTTTTTTAAAACTTGAGTTCTTTCATGGAAAAAAAACTTAAAAAAGATTTGGGCATACTCTAAAGTGGCTTAACTATCTTTTACTGTAATTGAATTAATGTAAGTATGTGTAGTTACTGTGATATCACAGGCATCCAACAATATGAATTGCACCTAAAATCATATATATAAAAAAAACATGGCATTTACTTTTTATTCCCTTATGGATAATATTTACTTTGTGATATATCAGACATGTGACAATATGAATTGCACCTAAAATCATATAAGAAATTAAAACATGGAATTTACTTCTTAGTTTAATATTTACTTCCTGTAGATAAAATTAAAACGTGTCGCCAAAAGTTTTCCAAAAATAAAACTTCTGAGCCAACTATGGCAATCAATCGTCTTTTTCTCTCTCGAGACTTGATCTTGTAAGGCGACCACTACTTTTTCCTAACCCTTTTGAACTTTCTAATCAAACCATTATGGTACACTAAATGTGAAAATTTGAATATATTTAGAGTAATACAGACATGAGTAGTCATTAATTAACGACTAACCCTGTTACGTTTTCGTCCATCACCGCTGTGTATCTTCCACGGTGGGAATTGATCCTGTAATATCCCCGGGTGGACAAAATATGGCTCGTAATCAATGGCACTACCCTTTCACGCTGACCAAAGACGACTATAATACTATCCATGCATTTGCGTCCATTTGAACTATTCAAAAATTAATGAAGCTTTGACATTTTAGCTGCGTCTCTTACCCTGTATGAGGTATGAACTCAATGAAACATAAAACAAGAAATATGCATTAGTCCAAGGTTGTCCCGGCTGAAATCGAAAGAGCTTCAAGCTATTTGTTGAGCTTTCACATTTGTTTGTTTGCTTTCATATGCTGATTTAGCAAGGGATTAGCAACGGATTATGTATATATTAAATTTTTAATATTTGTGATGGATTTATAAATTAGCAATGAAAAATTTATTGTTAAAAAGAAATAAATATTTTTTTAAAAAAATTAATATATTAAAAATCAACAATGGATTAATTTTCCATTTCTATAGCAAAAAAATTACAATGGAAAAATATGTTGCTGCTAAAAGAAAAAGATTAGAATTACAATTTTATAAAAAGAAAGTGAAAAATAATTGTGAGTTAATAATTAATTGGTGCCCGCATGCCTTGGAAAACCAAAAACAAACTCATGCAAGCATACCAATCTCATAAGAGAAAGCTTTCATTCTCCAGAAAAAACCCTAACCCACACATATGTTTCCCTTCTTCCTTCTCTAGAAACCCCATCTACTTCTTCCTTTTTACAAAAACCCCATCTGTCCCATTCTTAATTTCATCTTTGATGCATCTGTGCTTCCAAGGTGCCGACAATCCCATGGTCTTAAAGGACCAGATATCATAATAACAAGTATATTAAAGGACTCCAACTTTCAAGGAAAAATCTCACATCAAAGATAGCAGGTATAATTAATTAGAAACCTATATGCATATTTCTTCTTTGAAGATTAAGTCTTATATGTAGTGTTAGTAACCTTACACGTGCGAAAACTATTGGAGTTTAGATTTTGTTTCTCTGCAATAAACTTATTTAAAATAAAAATATGGGTTTTTGTTGTCTCCTATCTTTACATTCCAGCAATTATACATGTAAAGTGGCCTTTTAGTTACTTCTGAAAGTATAGCTATGTAAAGTGGCCTTTTTGTTACTTATGAAAGTATAGCTATTGTAGTCTGGTTTGCACAAATGAAATGTTAATATGTTATAGGCTACTTTTAAAAGACTTGTTGTTGTTGTTGTTGTTGTTATTGTTTATGTTTTCCAATCTGAATATTAAAGATAAATACAAGTCAAATGTGATCAAATGACACCCATAAATAACTATTGTGGAAGGATCAGTTATCAAAAAGTGATGTCTCTCTTACTAACTAGGTATATAAAATACTATATGTATATACACAAACTATTTTTTATTAGCATGAAGTTATTAATAAGTTCTATATCAAGGGTATAATAGATATTTACATAATTATAAAAAGCAATATATATATATATATATATATATATATATATATAATAGAATTTAAGTGCAAATTCAAGAATAGATGAGTATTCAGAAAATAAAAGAACATATATAAATATTCAAGAAATTAACTAGTTATACTCATCATATAATTGACATACATATTAATTTATATTACATGCATATTAAATATTATTTCACTCACATTAAAAATTTAAAACTAAAAAGAATATCAAATAAAAGACCTAAAAATTCTATTCAGGATTGTTAGGAGAACCAACAACAAATATACATAATATACTAAAAAAAAACACAAATAAAAGATTCCAATTCATGAAAGAAAACCAGGTTTAGCCTTCTAAGTTTAAGGACTAAAGCAATAATTTTAAAAAAATAAGGACAAAAATATAATTTTACCAAAATTAAAGGACTAAACTATAAATATATAATCATACTGAAATTTTATCCATAAAACATCCTCAATTATGTTCAGAAGCGAACCAGGGACCTAGATTTATTTTTTTAAGTCTAGAAACTAAAATGTAAATCCCTAAAATTGAGAGACCAAGATGAAGATATTCCAATTCAATTATCAAACTAAGATTTATCATCCTTAACCTCATAATAATACTGGTCAAAATTCCAAAATATATTTAGGAGTCAAATTATAATTTTTCAAAGTTTAGGAACTAAACTATAATTTTCATATATCAAAGATTAAAATAAAATTTTATCATCTTCAACCTCAATACAATTCTATTTAGATTTTCTAGCAAAGTTGAAACAAATTTCTTAACCAATAATAAATCAATTCATAAATTTTTATTTCTAACAATAAACCCAAAATCAATCACTTAACCTTAAACTTATAATAATCATGAATCAATCTTAACAACATAAACTTCAAATCCTTATAAATCCTAATATCTTCTTTAATTATTCCATAAATAAACTATAATTAAAAGTAACATAAAACAAAATTACTTAATTGCTCTTTCCACCTTTCCTGAACTCATTCACTCAAAATCAAAAACTAAAATTCTTGATTTGATAAGGAAAGAGTCATGACAATCACAAGAATTAGAAGAGAAAAAAATAATTCTTTTACAACTTTTCCTTATATGCCTGTGACATCGGATTTGATAAGTGACTTGGACTTTTTCCTAAATTGACATTTAAGTTGGGTTTTAAAATCATGATAATAATTATTTTTATTTTTTCATGTCTTAATTGAATAATTTTAAAATTAAGAGTTTTTTATAATGATATTTTAGGAATATCACTCCAAAATTATCTAAGAAATAGATTTATTTTTATATCTTTGTCTTTGTCTCTCCAACCAAATATATTTTTTACTTCACTATCTTTGTTTTTTTTTGTTTAAAGATAGCAACCAGACACTATCTAAGTGATCCGATTAACATTAAAAGTGTTTTGCTATATTAGCAAGAAAATAATATTAGTTTTATCTAACTAGCTAGCGTGGAATTAGTTAAACCAAATTGCTATAAAATAAATGCAATGTTTATCTCCTCTAGATTTTTTATTTTAGTTCTTAATTATTATATGGATTTGAACACGACCGGTCATATCTTGTCCTCATCCTATCATTTGGAATTTATAGGCTTGAAGGTAAAGTGGCAGTAATCATTGGTTTATATTTTAACAAATTGTTATTATTGTTAAAATAATTTATAGTATTAATTTATATTTTTTATATATTGCTATAATCCAAATTTGACCCCTATTTTATATTTTGAAAAAAAAAATATGTTAGTATAATAAGATGAATTTTACTTGTCAATAGCTTCTGACAACAGAATTTTAAGTTGCTTATCATCAGAGGAATTGAGGATTTCCCTCACGTTATCTATCTACAGTGTCACATCCTTGTTTTTCGACGACACAGAGAGAGATCCAGTAGAGTCATGTCCTTTTAAATCTGACTTGTAAACTCTCAGGAAATTATAAAACTCCCGGGCACCGATCCTCGAGTATATTAATCCTCATAATTATAATTGTAAATCTCAAAGACTTCACCAAGTAATCCAGCTTTCATCATCCTATCTACTCTTTGTTTCACATGCCGATCCAGTACAGGAAACCCGAACCACATACAAAAAACAGCAATCAGCATTTATTGTTTTTTTTTTTAAGTCCACCCAAGAATGGCCACAAAAAAATAGGGTAATAATTTATAAGTGAGTCTCGTAAACTATCAGATCCACTTATTTTTGGGTCCAACTAAGTATAGAGTCTAACTTCAAAAAATTTTAGGTTTTATTTTTATTTTAATAAATAATGGATATTTTTGTAAGTTATAGATATTTTACTGATACTTCAAAATCTTTCTCTTCGATAAAAAGTGCCTAGGAGCTATAAAAGAGTGGGGAAAATCCTTCACAATTTTTCTCCATTATAAATGTCATATCTATTTTTAGGGTATTCTTTTTTCTCAAATGATACTGATCATTTAATCATTAGAGAGTTTTTAAATATAGAGGAGTTGACCTTCTGCTTGCATCAAGCATGATCAATTGGTCATCTCACCAAGAAATGACATGATGCTGTGACATTAATTTCATTTCTCCAGGAAAATTTCTAATTCTACCTCAATCCGGGAAAGCCCGGTAGGGGATCGATGCAGATAATAGCAGCATCCAATCTTCTTCAAGTAGTATATACTGCATTCCAAAGTTTTACAATGTGCTGATGCATGCCAAGACACCATGCAGCGAAAGTGTCAGGTTTTTGTGAATCATGCGAGGGGGAAAGTACAAGCAAAACAGCCATTTAAGAAGATGACCTAAAGGACTAAAATAAAAGTTACAAACAGAGGCAGGGTCGATATGTAATGAAAGAATATAAGGTTGCAAATATAAACGGACTAATGGGGGCCAAAAAAACATTGGGGGCTATATATACACTGTTTATGGAAATAACACTTAAAAGCGAGGTGAAATTGAAAATGTCTGGATGATGCGGCACTGACGAAAACAAACATCAATGTAAGAGAAAAATTCTCAGTGAAAATAAGACTGATTTGAAGAAAAATAAAGAAAGAAAAACCCAACTTCCACAACCTAGAAAACACATGTTGGAATCATAGTTGTGAAATTTGAATTGGTTCAACGGTAGGCCTGGGATATAAAACAGTTTGGATTGGAAGACAAAATTAAAAGAAACAATAAAAAAAATGGCAAATTCATTAAAAATTTTAGATTAATCTATTGACTTGATTAATACAACCAGTCCTTTAATCCGTTAATTTTTTAAAAAAGTAATCAAAATAATATTATCTTAATTATTAAAAAAATACAGTCCACTCATATCCCCAACATTGCCCAAAATCCAAACATGGTTTCAAACATACCATTAATTATCACCTTTAAAAAGAGGTGATGTCCATCACCTCGCTCACGAAATAGCTGATTTCTATCATCTTTTTTTCAAGGAACCATACATGGGAGACAAGATTAAAGAGAGAAGAGTGCTTCAAGCGTATTTTTGTCCGAAAGTTGATTCTTCAACCAAGGCATATCTTCTTTAAAAAATTATTGCTGTTGACATGATCTACGAACGGAGCGTGCAAGATTTGAAAATGCACATCATGACCGCTAACAACTACATTTGGTGGCTTGTTATGATACAATTAGGAAATCTTGATTCAATACCAGTTTCAAGATTGGAGAAACATTCTTGAATTTGAATTTAAAATAAGAATGAGAACGTTTAAGTTTGATTTGTTATAGGGTTTTAAGAAGATTTCAAATCTTATTTTATGTAATATTTTATTTTCATGTTGCAAATCACTCCTAACTAGATGTTGGCTAAGTTTATTTTGTTATTGTTGTTGAAGTTGCAGGTCTTTTATTAATAGCCCTTATATATTTCAATAATCGTTGGTAATTTTTTTATGTTTTAACTATAAATTACGTCAGCTATTAAATGTTTTTTTGTTGATGTTGTTTTTTGTTGGTTATTTTTAATATCTACTGAATCCTAGATTTCTTAGCTAACCAATATGGTTCTTTTAGTTTTTTTTCTAGATAGCTATTTTTCTATATTTTTTATGAATAGAAGCATGTTTACTTTTGATTTTGTATAATGTATATATAACTTGCCAGCTTCCTAATTTTTTTATTTTGATATATTATATTTTTACATTTAAAAAAAAATTAACATGTGAGTATCGTGCACAGTGTTCACCTCTATGGTGGGCACTTATATTTTGATGATTTATTAATTTAGAGTTTAGATCTGATACTGGTTGACCCAACCAATCTCCTACTCGAGCCTTCATTAATAACGTCTTATAACTATGAGAGAAAATGTTCATGAAAAAACCACTGAAATTCGAAAATAAAAATCATAGAAATAACGACATGTACACCAAATTCCAAGGACATGATCTAGTTTCAACAAATTAGCACAACAATGGCTGGCTATCGCTATTTGCAAAACTTCAGCTTAAAGTTTCAACGTTTTTGCTCAGTTCCTCCAGTTTCTTCATCCTCAGTTTCTCACTTTCACTCGCCAGCTAACCAACCAGTTGATAAAAAGAAAAGAAGAGAAAGAAATATGTTAGTAATTAAAATTGAGATTAAGTACTAATCAAGCATCAATTAATAAAGTTTATAAGAACTAATATAATAATTATTAATTACCTCCACTAATTTGGAAACCAGCTGAGCTTTTTCTTTATTCTTTTCATTAAAGGCTTCCAGGGCTTCTTTGTATTCTCTTTCCTGGAATCATATAAATATTATGAGAGGCCACTCATATCCTTTGCTTCATGCATAATTAACGAGTGTATAAATTTGTCATCAAAGTTAACTAAGATCGAAGCATTAAAATATTCCATGAAGTTTTTCTTGTTCTTAAGGTGGCAACAGGATCAAACTAGAGTCCTGCCGTAGTGATCATGCAGTTGAAAATCCATTAAACTATTCTCCAAATTCTACATAATTGAGTTTTTATTTGATAATTTAGTAAAAGCATTGAACTGTCTGATTTGTATATTGTCTTTATCGTTGCAAAAGAGACAAGCCAAAATCTTAATCTCATACCTTCTTCTGGCAACTCAGTCCTAGAGGCTTCAGCTCCCTGATGACTGTGTCAATCCTCTTCCGTACCATCGAAACTTCCTTCCTCATTGGATCTGTCAGGGCTTCAAGCTCCTATAAAATATATTTTTTTCCCTTTAAAAATCACAATAATCTCCAAAAAGAAAAAAGACATTAAATTAAAATTTCCTTGCTGTGATCTCCCCACAGCAATGCAGATATTTATTAAACGAAGGGAGAATTGATGGCAAGTAAAATATGTGTAAGAAATAATAATAATAATAATAATAATAATAATAATAACAACAAGTAAATAATATGTAATTATCGTGGTAAACTTACTTCACGAATTTCTGCTAATCGTTTAGTTGCTTCTTCCGCACGTCCTAGGTGAGCATGAACCTTGTCTCTGACTTCCATCTTCTTCTTCTCAATCTCTTCTTCTTTCGCCCTAAACATAGCCACTGCTGATCTTGACATCTCATCATCCTTATCATCCCTTGACAGTGGGCTTTCACTGATATTACTGATAATACCTGAGTTCTTGATCATTCTGATCTGCATTTGTGATTGCTGTTGCTCCAATATTGGTTTTTGTGTCGTCATTTTTTACCCTCTTTGTTTCTCTTATTTCTTGTAATACTGCCGCTGCTGCTACTTCCTTACCTTGTGTCTCTCTCGTTTCTTTGCTCTTCTTTCTCTGTGGTATGATTGCTTTCTTTCTCTTATTGTAGGTGGTTAGAAACAAAAGCTGGCTTTAAAGCTGTGAAACCATCTTGCTTACTTCACAACAAAAACAAATACTAAATTGAGCTGAATGACCAATCTGCCTAATCTCCTTTAATCATTAAGGCAAAAAGAGGATTTCATCTTTGTTGAATGAAGACTTAACTTTGAAAAACCCCCATAACCTTCTTTTTCACCTTTACTCAAAATGAACATGACCATTTATTATGGTATCGAAATCTCTTTTTGAGCGTGTGTATTTGATAGATGACTAGATAGGCCTCCTCTGGTAGATGGATATTTTCTTAAGTTGGTATCTCGACAAATTTATTTTAGCTAAATATATACCAAGTCTCGTTGATTTAGTATCCTTGCATACACTGACAAGACAGATATACTTAAGTAGAGGTATTTTTAGTGTAATCAATACAATACTTACCATGCCTTAAAGGGCAATGCCAAATGATAGTGGATTAATTTGTAGCATCATACATCATTATCAAGTGTATATTTGAAGAAATAGAGAACTATCATAGGCAATCGATTCTTTTTCAAATTCTTATGCATGATACTTATAATTAGGTAGATATGATGCAAATGCGTTAGATTTGGTTGAAGGGTCTTTAAGTAGAGGTAAATATTCTTTTTTCCAAGAAGAAGGGTGCTTTAGGTGGAAGTTTTGCCAGTGGAGTGGACAGTAAGGGCTCACCTACAGTGTTCATTTTCTCGGGAGCCTTAACGGACAAGACAGAGTAGGAGAGATTGCAGAGCTAGCTTGCCTTTATTACATATCATTACCCTCCCATTTTTAAATTGTAACTGAGAATCTTCACTTTAACACTTCTAATCTTTTTGGTTTTCGATGTCTTGTATTGCTACAGATTTTGATCAACACTCCTTAAGGGACTTTGACATTTGGTTTGCAATTTCAAGATATGAAAGAAATTCAAATCATTTTGGCTGTGATTAAGGATGTAAGTTTTCTAAGGCAAGCCTTGAAATACCCCCAGCTTTCAAGTTAATATCATTTTATCCTCATGTAATTTTATTTTTTTGTCAATTTTGTTCCTAATCAATTTTGATTACTCAACTGGGGGCTTCTATTAGAATTCTTTAACATAAAATGTTAAGATCCCTACAAAACAATGTTGTATATATAAAAGATAAGCATGAAATCCATGATCATATATGGATGGAAACCCGCAATTGATAACATCCCTACAAAATTGAGACTACCGGGGCCGTTTTTGAGGTTTTCCCTTTTTCTTTCCTTACCTTTAATTTAAATGTAGGGACTCGGGATAATTCAATACATGAGAAAGTATCCACTTTTGATGGCCATGACTTTCCAGCTGAAAATGTTCACGGTTGTTGATTCAATCGAAGCAAATTTTGCTAGCCCCCTTTTTTATTCTGTTTTCTCAATTGTGGTGCTGCATAGGCCCACATTGATTTTATGTTCAACAAATTTAACAGCCAACTGCCAACATTCTCTTGTATCTTCAAGAACTCAAGAGGTTCTGAAGATGGCAGTGTCCCAAAATTTCTCGAAGTAGAACTCTAGCTTTTGTATTTTGGCCGGCTCTGTGGCGTGAGCAGGGACGAGGCCAGTTCAAGCCAGCATGCAGGTGTGCCTGATTAACACTTGGCAGGTTTAAGTTCCCTTCCCTTTGTTCTTTTTTGAGGGAATTTGCTAGATGCAGGCCAGCTATCTCGAGTTGTTTGCTACATGAAATTACTAATTTGTATTAATTAAGTTTAAAAATAATATAAACAACAAAATAAGAAAAAGAGTTTCTTCTTTACTCAACTCAACTCTTTCTAGCTCTTTCTATGTTTCTTTCTATTTTATGTGTTTTTCAACTCTCATTAGCACCCTCTATTTATAACTGATATAGGAAACAATCCTTCCCATTTTAGTTAACTATAGTAGCCACTCTTATCACCATATTTAATGTTCAGCAACCACTTTTGACGTTCACCATGTAATCATGTTTGACATGGCAGCCAATAGCCATTTTAAATAGAGGCATTATAGCCATATTTAATCATGTTTCACAAAAGGCATTATAGCCATCTTTTAGTCTTAAATACCAACTGAAGCTTTACACAGCTTTAGTTTATCAAGAGTAACTCCTTTAGCTAACATGTCAGCTAGATTCTTGTTTTCACAAACCTTTTTCTAGCATTAGTTGCTCATTGTCAAGCAATTATCGAATGAAGTGATACTTGATCTGAATATGCTTAGTCCTGGAGTGAAATGTTAGATTCTTGGCAAGAAAGATTACACTCTAACTGTCACTATACAAAGTACCATTTTCATTCATCTTGCCTAATTCTTTTAGAAAACTCTGTAGCAATACTATTTTTTTTACATATTCTAAAACTGCAACATATTTAGCTTATGTTGTTGAAAGAACAATGATCTTTTACAAGATAAAACTTCAGGAAATAGCAATACCTCCTAGAGTATATACATATCCAGTGGTACTCTTTTTACTATCAACATCTCCTACTAGATCAAGGTCTACAAAACTTTCAAGTTTTAAAACACTAGTTGTGGAACTAAGACAAGTCTCCGAGGAACCTCTTAACACCTCATAATCCATTTCACCGCCTCCCAATACTGCTTTCCAGAATTACTCATATATCAGCTTACAACTCCCAATGCATGGGCAATGTCCGGTTTGGTACAAACCATAACATACATCAAAAGGTTGATAGCTGAGGCGTATGAAATCTTATTCATGTATCCATATTCTAATTTAGTTTTTAGTGACTAGTCTTTATTGAGCTTGAAATAATTCCCTAGAGGTATACTTACTGATTTAGCATTATCCATATTAAACCTGCTAAGAACCTTCTTGACATACTTTGTTTGTGAAAGCTTTTGTAAGCTTTTGTCTTTATCTCTAATGATTCTCATGCCAAGTATTAGTTTAACAACTCCTAGATCCTTCATTTCAAACTATTTTGACAATATTATCTCAACTTGTCAATCTCATTAATGTTGAATCTTGCAATCAACATATCATCCATATATAATAGTAAAATGATGTAGGAGTTGTCAAAATATTTGACAAAGCAACAATGATCAACTTAGCATCTTGTGTATCCCGAACTACATATGAAGTTGTCAAACTTCTTGTACCATTGTCTTGGAGCTTGCTTCAAATCGCATAGGCTTTTCTTTAACTTACAGACTTGGTTCTCTTTTCTTTGTACTACAAACCCCTTTGATTGTTGCATGTAAATGTCTTCCTCTAAGTCATTATGAAAAAATATTGTTTTTACATCTAGTTGTTCAAGATGTAAATTTTCTACAGCTACTATCCTCAGAACAACTTTGATTGTTATGAGCTTCACAACTAGAGAAAAATCTCAGAGTAATCAATCTATTTTTTTTGTTGAAACCTTTTTACAACAAGTTTTGCATTGAACCGTTTGCTTTCGTCATGCTCAATCTGCACTCTTTAAACCCACTTGTTTTGCAAAGCCTTCTTTCCTTCAGATAGTGTGGTTAGCTCTTAAGGTTTGTTCTTTAACAAAGAATTCATCTCATCATTCATGGCTAACTCCCACTTATTTGAGTTTTCATCTTGTAATAATTCCTTATAAGTTTGTGGTTTGACCATCATTTGTCAGCAAAATATAATTCAAGAAAAATGTGACCGTTATGGGGGTTTTACAGTCCTTGAAAACCTGTGAACATAAATAATAGGTTCACGAGGCTTTGTATCTTTCTATGTAGTAGTGGGTATAAATATTATTGAATCTTCTTGTAAAAACTTTTTATTTTTGTTTTGCTCGTTAACATCAGGAAACCCTTCTAATCTTATAAACTTAAATTTTTATGGACTTGTCTCTGAATCAGTCATATCTGTTACTACAATAAGTTTGTCTTTGTACAAAACTTTTTTATTAAAGATCACATTCTTACTTCTGATAATCTTTTTATTCTGATCATCACAGAACCGAAACCTAAATTTTTCATCTCCATAACCGATGAAGAAACATTTATTGGATTTGGCATATAGCTTGTTGCGAATATCAGAATTTATATGAACATAGAAAACACACCCAAAGATCTTTATATGAGAGAGTTGTACCTCTTTTCCTCTCTATACTTTCTCGAGCAATCTGAATTCCAAAGGAACTGATGGTTCATAGTTGATTAAGTAACCTGCAATATGAACTGTGTCAACCCAAAATGTTTGAGATAACCCTGAATGCAACCTCATGCTTCTAGCTTGTTCATTGATGGTTATGTTCATCCAGTCATTAATGTCAAGTGTGCTTGGAATGGTTTTTTCCATTCTGATACCATTAAAAGCACAATACTTTCTGAAACCTCCATCACTGTATTCTCTTCCATTATCAAATCTCAAGCGTTTCAAATTCAAACCTAATTCAGTCTCAACCATAGCATTTCATTTCTTGAATGTTTCAAACATATCAAATTTATTTTTCATAAAATAGACAAATACCTTCCTATTAAAATCATCAATAAAAGTCACATAATACCAAGAACCTCCAAGAGATGCCACCAGAGAAGGTCCTCATAAATTTATGTATACTAGTTCTAGCTTTCTTGGTCTTAAGGTCTTGCGAACTTTTAAGAAACTGAGTTTCTTTTGTTTTTTTAAGAATACAACTTTCATAAATGTCTAAATCAATATTTTTTTTAACTCTGGCAACTTTCCTCTTTGATTAAAGTATCTTCATCCTCCTTTGACTCACATGGTCGAGTCAATAGTGTCATAGCTGTGCCTGATTTTCTGTTTTACTAAAAGCAATAATTTCTATAAATCTTGTGGTTATATACAAGGTGCCAATTTTCTTCCCACGAGCCAAAATCATTGCTCCCTTCGATATTTTCCATATACCTCCAGAAAAAATGAATACCACCATTATCAAGTTATACAATGGAGATCAGTTTTTTCTTTAACCTAGGAACATGCCATACATTTTGTAAGTTCGATATAGATCCATTCATTTTCTTGATTTGCACATCTCATATACCTACAATATTCATTGGTTGTCCATTGGGTAAATAAACCACATCATGATCTCCAGTAATATAGTTTTGTATCATTTTATGGTATGGTATACAGTGAAATGAAGCACCAGAATCAAGAATTCAATATCAATTGAACTTTGTACAACAAGAATCAAAGTATCTTGTACCTCATTAGTGGTAGCATTCACAAAGTCAGCCTTAAGTTTTTTCTGTTTTGAGCAACTCCTCATGTAATGACCAAGTTTGTCATAATTCTAACATTCAACCTGTTTTCTAGGTCCGAACTTGCTCTTACTTCTGCATCTTGATTTTGATTTACCTCTAGAAAAGCATTTATTTTGTCTCCTTCCTCGAATGTTGATGTTGAGAGCTGAACCTGAATTTTCACCATAGTCCTTTCTACATACTTCTTCAGCCAAAATCAAATGTAAGAAGTTATCATATTTTAGTTTGGATTTTCTAGCTGAGTTACTCACAACTATTCTTATAACTTCTCAACTGCTTATAAATAAAGCTAGCAAAATCAGTGCATGAATCTCATTATCAAATTTAATCTCAATAGATAACAATTAATTTGTAATGGTATTAAAGTTGTTAAAATGTGTGACAAAGGTGTTTTTTATCATCTTTAAGTTGAACAATTTTTTCATTAAGTGCACTTTATTATTTCTCTAGGGCTTTTCATACATCCCAGACAAGGCTTCCATTAATCTTGTAGTAGATTTTTTTTTTGTAATATTGTGAGCAACTCTTCTTGATAAGGATAGTCGGATAATACCCAAAACATGTCTATCAAGAATTAGTCATTCTTCTTCTTGTATATTCTTTTGTTTGCTCCCCAGCAGAGAAAGATAAAGTTTCTTCTTATATACATAGTCTTCAATTTATGTTTTCCAATATCCAAAATCTATCCCATTAAATTTTTCAATTCCAACAGCTTTTATTTCAGCAGTCATTTTTTATAATTTTAGAATATGAATTTGCTAAATCAGACTTAATGGTTGTGTCTGGAATGGCCAAAAACATTGAAAACGCCTCTAAAATCATCTAAATCAGACTTTGAAGGGCTCAGATCTAATCAATCAAACTTTTAGACCAATGGACAGGGCAAATGAAGACGTGTGTCGAATGAAACAAGATCGTCGTTGCACCAAATCAATGCCAAAATGATGATGTGGCTTTGATGACGTGTCCTATATATAAGCACTATAGGTCCACATGAGATGACGTCGCAAGGCCACATGGAATTGCGTTGTCGTGTCTGCTGTTGACATGGATTGCTGATTATACACGTGACACAACGGATACCTATGCGGAATTGCTGATTTGGCTGTTGACTTGTTGATGACATGACGAGTTAGCCCGATTCAGTCACGGGTAGTCGAGTGAAGGAGTGTAGTGCGTATGTGACGCATCTATACGCCTAAGCAGTCCTAACATCAACGGGTACAGGATTGCAACACATCGGTTCTTTGCTGGAGTTTCAACAGTTGATTTTTATCGTCTTCCCCTATACAATGGTATGTTCAAAAACACATTTTGAAAACTTTGATTTTTGAGTTTGGATTAAACACCCTCATTTTTCAAGAACACGCTCTAATACTAGTTGTTAGGAGATTCGAAAAATCAAACACTTACAAATCTACGTGGTTTGACAACTTGTTTACTCCACAAAGCTACTGGTTTGTACTTATCAAGTTTAGAAACAACACAAAAAACAAAACAAGAAGGAGAAAATTTTTCTCTACTCAACTCAACTCTCTCTAGCTCTCTTTCTCTATTTCATGTGTTTTTTAACTCTCATTAAAACCCTCTATTTATAGCTAATATGAGAGATAATCCTTCTCATTTTAGTCGATTATAATAGCCACTCTTTTCATTGTATTTAACGTTTAGCAACTACTCTTGACATTTACCATGCACCATGATAGCTAGGTTGTATCCATACATAACAAAACGATGTCTTTTTCTAGTGACAGTTAGTTGATTAATTGGTAAGGCTTGAATTAGAATGCATCTACACCTTAAATCAAAAGGAAAGAGAGAGAAAAGGTTACTCTATTGGATAATTCAATTTCAATCACTCGTATTTAAACCTTGTTTCAGCACCCCAAAAAAAAGGTATCCAGCACGTAATCACCACAAAAGGCTTCACAAGCTTTATGCTGACAGCAAAAATGTTAGGACTGCGTTCCAGCAAATTGGTATTCATGGCTACAATTGCAGGAATATGAAAACTCAGGGAGAGACAACAAGCACCATAGAAAATGTTCTATATGGCCCTATGGGAATTGCAACTGACCTAGATAAACTTGGTTTTGAGACCGAGAAACGATGCGTTGTGCAGAGCAAGAACTGTATAAAATAGGGCACAAGAGTAAGGCGATTTCCTATTGATTTCTGTACGGTACAGAACTAAAGATACAACTGACCTGCTTTTTGTTTTTTTCTTGGCAAAGAAATGGATGTATGATCATGGTCAATGAACTGAATATTCAAATTATTGTGCTGTGTTACTTGAACACCTTTCATTATTCTGAATGGCAACAATTCAGTATCAAAATTGGATTGATTCTATGGAATCCCGATATGAACAAGCCAAACTGAGGCTGGCATAGAAGATCTGCAGAAACTTATAATCAAAATTGGGGGGGGGGCG